>NW_027638064.1:427633-473382 GCF_951216825.1 Electrona antarctica | reverse complement strand
TTTGCTTTGGAGTTGCCCCAAACTGCAACGTTGTGCACATTATGAGTGAGGAGTCTATAGAGTGAGCTATAAACACAACACGAGATATATAGCTAGATAGCTGTAAACACAACACCAGATATATAGCTAGACAGCTGTAAACACAACACCAGATATATAAGCTAGGTAGCTATAAACACAACACCAGATATATAGCTAGATAGCTATAAACACAACACCAGATATATAGCTAGATAGCTATAAACACAACACAACACCAGATATATAGCTAGATAGCTATAAACACAACACAACACCAGATATATAGCTAGATAGCTATAAACACAACACCAGATATATAGCTAGATAGCTATAAACACAACACAACACCAGATATATAGCTAGATAGCTATAAACACAACACAACACCAGATATATAGCTAGATAGCTATAAACACAACACGAGATATATAGCTAGATAGCTATAAACACAACACCAGATATATAGCTAGATAGCTATAAACACAACACCAGATATATAGCTAGATAGCTATAAACACAACACCAGATATATAGCTAGATAGATAGCTATAAACACAACACCAGATATATAGCTAGATAGCTATAAACACAACACCAGATATATAGCTAGATAGATAGCTATAAACACAACACCAGATATATAGCTAGATAGATAGCTATAAACACAACACCAGATATATAGCTAGATAGATAGCTATAAACACAACACCAGATATATAGCTAGATAGCTATAAACACAACACCAGATATATAGCTAGATAGCTATAAACACAACACCAGATATATAGCTAGATAGATAGCTATAAAACACAACACCAGATATATAGCTAGATAGCTATAAACACAACACCAGATATATAGCTAGATAGATAGCTATAAACACAACACCAGATATATAGCTAGACAGCTGTAAACACAACACCATATATATAAGCTAGGTAGCTATAAACACAACACCAGATATATAGCTAGATAGCTATAAACACAAAACAACACCAGATATATAGCTAGATAGCTATAAACACAACACAACACCAGATATATAGCTAGATAGCTATAAACCACAAAACAACACCAGATATATAGCTAGATAGCTATAAACACAACACAACACCAGATATATAGCTAGATAGCTATAAAGTTTGAACACAAGATATATAGTTAGATAGCTATAAACACAACACCAGATATATAGCTAGATAGCTATAAACACAACACCAGATATATAGCCAGGGGCCCGTTCCACGAAACTTGGATTAGAGATTAAGCCGGATTTAACAGATATCCTGGTTTAATATATCCTGGATCAGCGATTAACCGGTTTCATGAAAGCTGGTTAATCTTGCCAGATTAATTTAACCAGTTAACCTGGATATGTTGAGGCTTGATTCGGTTTCATGAAAGTGATGCTACATTAGTTACCATGGAAACTAATGCTTTGGACTTGGCCTGCTCCGGACCAGGCTAACAGCCAGGTTTAACCTAATCCTGATGTCTTTACTGTTCATTAAGCAGTCAATATGATCACAAACCAATTATGTTTTCCACACTTATTCAATTATTATAGGTTTATGTTGCCTTATTTTTATCGGTCTGCATTAAAGGACTAATTTAAGCACTATATAAAATCTAAAAAACAAAATATATAGGCTGCACAACATCATGACAGCTTGTGAGCTTGTAGATCAGCTGCTTTTGGTGAATGTTCCCCAGAATAGGTTTTATATTATATTATATTATATTATATTATATTATATTATATTATATTATATTATATTATATTATATTATATATTATATTATATTATATTATATATTTTTTTTTGTAAAAGTGAAAACCACTAAATATTACCATTACTCATTGTTACTCATTACAACATATTACCATTGTAATGTTTCACCCACTATTGAACCCATGACCCACAGTTCACCAGTCTGGCCCCTGTCTGGACAACAACCCCCTTCCCCAAAGGTAGCTCCCTCAGAGGAGGGAGTTATGGCCAAATATCACAATGCGACAATATCATTATGCTTACAATATTAAGAATTCTGTTTTAAGTTAATAGTAGTGGTACAATGTAAACTATATTTTTGGGGTAGTTAATCATTCAGTCTATCCACTGTTGAGAGTATGTTCTCTCTTTAATTACAGCAGCAGTATTTATTTTAGAAGCTTAAGTCCTTGTATCAGTAAGTCTTGAATAGATTAGTAATGATACTGAGATATACAGAAAGGGGGCAGTAATGCAACTATTAATGATGCAAACTGCCATAATACCCCATGAAGAAGAAGGATCAGTAAATCTGTGTTCCACCGAATGGGTCTAGAGACAAAAAGCCAGGCTGTCTATTCAGCCAGGCTTTATGATCCTGGCTCGCTAAATCCGCCCATTCTAAGCCTCGCTTGGCTTTAGTGGAACAGAATAAACCAGGCTGTAAAGACCAGGATTTAAAAAGCCTGGTTTTGGCCTAAATCCTGGATTAGTTAATCCAAGTTTCGTGGAACAGGCCCCAGATAGCTATAAACACAACACCAGATATATAGCTAGATAGCTATAAACACAACACCAGATATATAGCTAGATAGCTATAAACACAACACCAGATATATAGCCAGATAGCTATAAACACAACACCAGATATATAGCTAGATAGCTATAAACACAACACCAGATATATAGCCAGATAGCTATAAACACAACACCAGATATATAGCTAGATAGCTATAAACACAACACCAGATATATAGCCAGATAGCTATAAACACAACACCAGATATATAGCTAGATAGCTATAAACACAACACCAGATATATAGCCAGATAGCTATAAACACAACACCAGATATATAGCCAGATAGCTATAAACACAACACCAGATATATAGCTAGATAGCTATAAACACAACACCAGATATATAGCCAGATAGCTATAAACACAACACCAGATATATAGCTAGATAGCTATAAACACAACACCAGATATATAGCCAGATAGCTATAAACACAACACCAGATATATAGCTAGATAGCTATAAACACAACACCAGATATATAGCTAGATAGCTATAAACACAACACCAGATATATAGCTAGATAGCTATAAACACAACACCAGATATATAGCTAGATAGCTATAAACACAACACCAGATATATAGCTAGATAGATATAAACACAACACCAGATATATAGCTAGATAGCTATAAACACAACACCAGATATATAGCTAGATAGCTATAAACACAACACCAGATATATAGCTAGATAGCTATAAACACAACACCAGATATATAGCTAGATAGCTATAAACACAACACCAGATATATAGCTAGATAGATATAAACACAACACCAGATATATAGCCAGATAGATATAGATATAGATATAGATATAGATATAGATATAGAACACACAGCAGCAGATATAGATATAGAACACACAGACATAAACTCAAACACATCAGCCTGTTATGTCAGAGGCAGAAAGAGTAGCAGAGAGGCTAAAAGAAAAGGCTGATATCTCCACCCGGTCCATTTGGCCCAGCGGTTAAGATGTTGGACTCTCACGGGGGAGACCCGGGTTCGAATCCCTGGGCGTTACAAAAGCTCTGGCTTAGCAATGTCAAAAGAGCCCCCCCCCCCCCCCCCCCCCAACACACACACACACACTTTAGTTCCAGAGCCATACAGGTACACTGTACAGCGCGCACACACGCGCGCACACACGCGCGCACACACGCACGCACGCACGCACATGCACACTTCAGTTCCAGAGCCAGAAACAATCACTGAACATGTGACAAAAAACTCTCAAAACTATTTCTCACACAAGCAGCAAATAATAAAAAAACAAGGTTACGAACCTGGAGCCGTCTTCTGTCTCTAGGTGGTCCTCAGACGAGTCTTCTGTCTCTAGGTGGTCCTCAGACGAGTCTTCTGTCTCTAGGTGGTCCTCAGACGAGTCTTCTGTCTCTAGGTGGTCCTTCTGTCTAGGTGGTCCTCAGACGAGCCTTCTGTCTCTAGGTGGTCCTCAGACGAGTCTTCTGTCTCTAGGTGGTCCTCAGACGAGCCTTCTGTCTCTAGGTGGTCCTCAGACGAGTCTTCTGTCTCTAGGTGGTCGTCAGACGAGTCTTCTGTCTCTAGGTGGTCCTCAGACGAGCCTTCTGTCTCTAGGTGGTCCTCAGACGAGCCTTCTGTCTCTAGGAGGTCCTCAGACGAGTCTTCTGTCTCTAGGTGGTCGTCAGACGAGTCTTCTGTCTCTAGGAGGTCCTTCTGTCTCTAGGTGGTCCTCAGACGAGCCTTCTGTCTCTAGGTGGTCCTCAGACGAGTCTTCTGTCTCTAGGTGGTCCTCAGATGAGCCTTCCATCGTTGCCTCCAGTCATCCTGGTTCTCCACCAGTTCTTCTAGTCATCCTGGTTCTCCACCAGTTCTTCTAGTCATCCTGGTTCTCCACCAGTTCTTCTAGTCATCCTGGTTCTCCACCAGTTCTTCTAGTCATCCTGGTTCTCCACCAGTTCTTCTAGTCATCCTGGTTCTCCACCAGTTCTTCTAGTCATCCTGGTTCTCCACCAGTTCTTCTAGTCATCCTGGTTCTCCACCAGTTCTTCTAGTCATCCTGGTTCTCCACCAGTTCTTCTAGTCATCCTGGTTCTCCACCAGTTCTTCTAGTCATCCTGGTTCTCCATACATCATAGTTCCCACAGCACTAGGTTTCTGGCTGGCAGCTCCTGGTGTCTTTGGCAGTGTCCTGCTATTTTGCTGGCTCAATCTTAGAAAGAAAGAAAGAAAGAAAGATTAAACATCTTCATACCAGTGTTATTTTCGTCGACTAAAACTAAGACGAAAAATGTCCGTCGACTATCCTTTTTCCACTGACGAAAACTACATGGAAACTAAATGAAAACTAAGCTATGACTAAAACTAAGACTAAATATACTGTCGATTTCGTCGACAAATAAAAACTAGACTGAAATGTTAGTGAGGGACTAGTGGACAAGAGATCCAGTATAAGTCATTTTACACTTGGTTGCATGCTGAAAATAGCAGATCTACAAGCTCACAATGTGTTGCATTGCGACGCGTTGTGAGCTTGCAGATCTGCTATTTTCAGCAAGTGAAGAAATCAGCCAGTACGACGGCACCAAGGCCCGCCTAAACACATTTTGTTCGACTAGATCAACTGTAGATTTAGTCGACTAAAATCTAATTTTGCTGCCAAAAACAGCACTGCTTCATTCTACAGCAGCCTGTCATCCACCCCAGGCTGTCAGCCTCCCTCCACCACCCCAGGCTGTCAGCCTCCCTCCACCACCCCAGCCTCTGAACCCCTACAGCAGCCTGTCAGCCTCCCTCCACCACCCCAGCCTCTGAACCCCTACAGCAGCCTGTCAGCCTCCCTCCACCACCCCAGCCTCTGAACCCCTACAGCAGCCTGTCAGCCTCCCTCCACCACCCCAGCATCTGAACCCCTACAGCAGCCTGTCAGCCTCCCTCCACCACCCCAGCAGCCTGTCAGCCTCCCTCCAACACCCCAGCAGCCTGTCAGCCTCCCTCCACCACCCCAGGCTGTCAGCCTCCCTCCACCACCCCAGGCTGTCAGCCTCCCTCCACCACCCCAGGCTGTCAGCCTCCCTCCACCACCCCAGCAGCCCGTCAGCCTCCCTCCACCACCCCAGCAGCCTGTCAGCCTCCCTCCACCACCCCAGCAGCCCGTCAGCCTCCCTCCACCACCCCAGCAGCCTGTCAGCCTCCCTCCACCACCCCAGCAGCCCGTCAGCCTCCCTCCACCACCCCAGGCTGTCAGCCTCCCTCCACCACCCCAGGCTGTCAGCCTCCCTCCACCACCCCAGCAGCCTGTCAGCCTCCCTCCACCACCCCAGCAGCCCGTCAGCCTCCCTCCACCACCCCAGCCTGTCAGCCTCCCTCCACCACCCCAGCCTCTGAACCCCTACAGCAGCCCGTCAGCCTCCCTCCACCACCCCAGCAGCCCGTCAGCCTCCCTCCACCACCCCAGGCTGTCAGCCTCCCTCCACCACCCCAGCCTCTGAACCCCTACAGCAGCCCGTCAGCCTCCCTCCACCACCCCAGCAGCCCGTCAGCCTCCCTCCACCACCCCAGCAGCCTGTCAGCCTCCCTCCACCACCCTAGCAGCCTGTCAGCCTCCCTCCACCACCCCAGGCTGTCAGCCTCCCTCCACCACCCCAGGCTGTCAGCCTCCCTCCACCACCCCAGCAGCCTGTCAGCCTCCCTCCACCACCCCAGGCTGTCAGCCTCCCTCCACCACCCCAGCAGCCTGTCAGCCTCCCTCCACCACCCCAGGCTGTCAGCCTCCCTCCACCACCCCAGCAGCCTGTCAGCCTCCCTCCACCACCCCAGGCTGTCAGCCTCCCTCCACCACCCCAGGCTGTCAGCCTCCCTCCACCACCCCAGCAGCCTGTCAGCCTCCCTCCACCACCCCAGCAGCCTGTCAGCCTCCCTCCACCACCCCAGGCTGTCAGCCTCCCTCCACCACCCCAGCAGCCTGTCAGCCTCCCTCCACCACCCCAGCAGCCTGTCAGCCTCCCTCCACCACCCCAGGCTGTCAGCCTCCCTCCACCACCCCAGCAGCCTGTCAGCCTCCCTCCACCACCCCAGGCTGTCAGCCTCCCTCCACCACCCCAGCAGCCTGTCAGCCTCCCTCCACCACCCCAGCAGCCTGTCAGCCTCCCTCCACCACCCCAGCAGCCTGTCAGCCTCCCTCCACCACCCCAGCAGCCTGTCAGCCTCCCTCCACCACCCCAGCAGCCCGTCAGCCTCCCTCCACCACCCCAGGCTGTCAGCCTCCCTCCACCACCCCAGCAGCCCGTCAGCCTCCCTCCACCACCCCAGCCTCTGAACCCCTACAGCTGCCTGTCAGCCTCCCTCCACCACCCCAGCAGCCCGTCAGCCTCCCTCCACCACCCCAGCAGCCCGTCAGCCTCCCTCCACCACCCCAGCAGCCCGTCAGCCTCCCTCCACCACCCCAGCCTCTGAACCCCTAATTGCTCCCGATGTGCTGGTTGGTGCCTTGCATGGTTTCCGCTGCCATCGGTGTGAATGTGTGTGTGAATGGGTGAATGTAATGCACACTATGTAAAGCACCTTGGATAAAGGCGCTATATAAATGCACCATTTACCTTTTACCATTTAGCCTATAGCCTCTGAGAGTGTACCACATGGAACCAAATGGACCCTTACGGTTCTGTAACTCAGAGTGTAACACATGGAACCAAATGGACCCTTACGGGTCTGTAACTCAGAGTGTAACACATGGAACCAAATGGACCCTTAGGGGTCTGTGACTCTGAGAGTGTAACACATGGAACCAAATGGACCCTTACGGGTCTGTGACTCTGAGAGTGTAACACATGGAACCAAATGGACCCTTACGGGTCTGTCACTCTGAGAGTGTAACACATGGAACCAAATGGACCCTTACGGGTATGTGACTCTGAGAGTGTAACACATGGAACCAAATGGACCCTTACGGGTCTGTGACTCTGAGAGTGTAACACATGGAACCAAATGGACCCTTATGGGTCTGTGACTCTGAGAGTGTAACACATGGAACCAAATGGACCCTTACGGGTCTGTGACTCTGAGAGTGTAACACATGGAACCAAATGGACCCTTACGGGTCTGTGACTCTGAGAGTGTAACACATGGAACCAAATGGACCCTTACGGGTCTGTGACTCTGAGAGTGTAACACATGGAACCAAATGGACCCTTACGGGTCTGTGACTCTGAGAGTGTAACACATGGAACCAAATGGACCCTTACGGGTCTGTGACTCTGAGAGTGTAACACATGGAACCAAATGGACCCTTACGGGTCTGTGACTCTGAGAGTGTAACACATGGAACCAAATGGACCCTTACGGGTCTGTGACTCTGAGAGTGTAACACATGGAACCAAATGGACCCTTACGGGTCTGTGACTCTGAGAGTGTAACACATGGAACCAAATGGACCCTTACGGGTCTGTAACTCTGAGAGTAACACATGGAACCAAAGACCTCCAGCTGCTTTTATAATTATATTGAAATAAATAAATAACAGGTGCTGGTGGGGAAAATGACTCCCTTTTATGTTTTATTGTTTTTCTTAATTAAAAAAAAATCTATACCGCAATTAAAAGCATAGAACTAGTTATTAGGTATGGAATCCAATTGCTGTTTGTTGTTGTTTTTTAATGTCTATAATCCTTATCCAATTATCATTTAACCACAAACAGCTTTGATAAAACAAATTAAACTTCACTGTCTTACCTTCATGGTTGTTGTCTTAATAAATCTCCTGGTCTCCAACAGACCTCATGCATCAGAGTTCAGCTCTGAAGCACAACATTAGTGAATTAATATATTACATTCTATATTATAATACTTATATTTAATGCATATTTAATCCACACATTCCTTCCTCGTCCTGCACATGCAACGCGTCGCTCGAGCGACGTCGAATTGAGTCGTTTGTTCTTGTGTTTTGTTTATTTGTTTGTTTGTTTGTTTGTTTTAGCCTTTTAGGCCTAATATAAATGTCGAAATGAAAGGGAACAATTATATTAAATTCACCTCCTGTTCTTCCACATCATTATTAATTACTATATCTCCTTAATGTTGTTGTGAAGAAGTTGTACAAAATAAGAACCGCCAGATTTTCTGTCACCAAACAAACCAGGTTGTTTCTCCACTGCGTCACAGAGCAGACAGACTGTCTGTCTGTCACCCCATTGGTCACTCTCAGGTCACGTGACCGGGAACAAACAGCTATAGGTAAGGTAGGTAACCCAAATGTTTAAGGACACACGATGTCGTGTAACGCGGTGATTGAGACCATAATATGGTATTGTTCATCATAGCTGGGCCTCATATTATGAGGCCCAGCTATGATGAACAATACAGATACAGATACAGTACAAACAATACAGATGTGGTGGAAAGTAACTAAGTCATTTTACTTAAGTACAATTTTGAGGTATTTGTACTTTACTTGAGTATGTCCAATTTCCAGTACTTTTACTTCTACTACCGCTACATCTCAGAGCAGATGAATTGAACATGGTGGACCCTCTTGTAAACAAGTGTAATGCTTAATTGGGTCGTCCACTCACAGTTAACAGCCTTTGTATTGAGTTTGTGCTTGAAATGTACTGTAATTCTGCAAACTGTTAATACATTTTTCAATCAATCAATCAAGCCAAAATTTGTATACTTTTACTTCACTACAATTATTTGAAAACTTTAGTGACTTATAGTTACTTTGGAGATTTTAATTTTGATTACAAAACATACATTAACCACTTAAACCCCATATGCATTTCGGCCATTTGAAAATAGCCGATCTACAAGCTCACAATGTACAATAGATCTACAAGCTCACTATGTACAATAGATCTACAAGCTCACAATGTACAATAGATCTACAAGCTCACAATGTACAATATCTACAAGCTCACAATGTACAATAGATCTACAAGCTCACAATGTACAATAGATCTACAAGCTCACAATGTACAATAGCAGGAAAACTACATAAATGAAATATAATTCACGTTTGAAATATTTCCACATGCTGCTGCTGTGTTGTTGTTGTTGTTCTTGTATGTTGTTGTTTTCATTCATCTAATGTCTTGCTTTGCTCTGCTGTAATGTATTGGTCTCATGTATTCTTTTAGTGCAATATTTTATTATCTTCATTAATTAATGCTGATTTTAGGAAATGCTGAAACACATGTATTTTTATCCCACGATTTTGTAACCCATTTTTCACCCCTGTGTCAATTATCTAATGTGATCCTGGGCTCTACACACCCTCCGCCAACCTGGGGAGAGCAACGGACTTGAACTCATGCTTCCTTCCTTCCCGGTCACGGCCACACAGCCAACTCAAGGTGCCACGGAGCCGACTTGGGGACCCAACACAAGGACAACACAAGAGATGGTCACGGCCACACAGCCAACTCAAGGTACCACGGAGCCGACTTGGGGACCCAACACAAGGACAACACAAGAGATGGTCACGGCCACACAGCCAACTCAAGGTACCACGGAGCCGACTTGGGGACCCAACACAAGGACAACACAAGAGATGGTCACGGCCACACAGCCAACTCAAGGTACCACGGAGCCGACTTGGGGACCCAACACAAGGACAACACAAGAGATGGTCACGGCCACACAGCCAACTCAAGGTACCACGGAGCCGACTTGGGGACCCAACACAAGGACAACACAAGAGATGGTCACGGCCACACAGCCAACTCAAGGTACCGCGGAGCCGACTTGGGGACCCAACACAAGGACAACACAAGAGATGGTCACGGCCACACAGCCAACTCAAGGTACCGCGGAGCCGACTTGGGGACCCAACACAAGGACAACACAAGAGATGGTCACGGCCACACAGCCAACTCAAGGTACCACGGAGCCGACTTGGGGACCCAACACAAGGACAACACAAGAGATGGTCACGGCCACACAGCCAACTCAAGGTACCACGGAGCCGACTTGGGGACCCAACACAAGGACAACACAAGAGATGGTCACGGCCACACAGCCAACTCAAGGTACCGCGGAGCCGACTTGGGGACCCAACACAAGGACAACACAAGAGATGGTCACGGCCACACAGCCAACTCAAGGTACCACGGAGCCGACTTGGGGACCCAACACAAGGACAACACAAGAGATGGTCACGGCCACACAGCCAACTCAAGGTACCACGGAGCCGACTTGGGGACCCAACACAAGGACAACACAAGAGATGGTCACGGCCACACAGCCAACTCAAGGTACCGCGGAGCCGACTTGGGGACCCAACACAAGGACAACACAAGAGATGGTCACGGCCACACAGCCAACTCAAGGTACCACGGAGCCGACTTGGGGACCCAACACAAGGACAACACAAGAGATGGTCACGGCCACACAGCCAACTCAAGGTACCACGGAGCCGACTTGGGGACCCAACACAAGGACAACACAAGAGATGGTCACGGCCACACAGCCCACTCAAGGTACCGCGGAGCCGACTTGGGGACCCAACACAAGGACAACAAAAGAGATGGTCACGGCCACACAGCCAACTCAAGGTACCACGGAGCCGACTTGGGGACCCAACACAAGGACAACAAAAGAGATGGTCACGGCCACACAGCCAACTCAAGGTACCACGGAGCCGACTTGGGGACCCAACACAAGGACAACACAAGAGATGGTCACGGCCACACAGCCAACTCAAGGTACCACGGAGCCGACTTGGGGACCCAACACAAGGACAACACAAGAGATGGTCACGGCCACACAGCCAACTCAAGGTACCACGGAGCCGACTTGGGGACCCAACACAAGGACAACACAAGAGATGGTCACGGCCACACAGCCAACTCAAGGTACCACGGAGCCGACTTGGGGACCCAACGCAGCTCCTCCAAGGAAAACAAACAAATGAACGGAGCTGAACGTGAATCCCCCCCACCACCCACCCCTTTTTTCCCTCAATGTATATGTTTCTTTTCCCTTTTTACCTCCATTATGATGAATTCCTGTTCTGTTCTTTGTCTATATAGAAGTGTCTATTTGTACGTCTCTAAATGTTTTTGATGAATTGAACATGGTGGACCCTATTGGAAACAAGTGTAATGCTTAATTGGGTCGTCCACTCACAGTTAACAGCCTTTGTATTGAGTTTGTGCTTGAAATGTACTGTAATTCTGCAAACTGTTAATAAATATATCAATCAATCAATCAATCAAAGTTTCTCCTTTACACCTGACAGGGGGGAGTTTCCCTGGTTGGACGTAGCGCGTGGAAGGAACACGTTATTCCAACCAGTTCCTTTCCCCTCCATCAGGCGCTCCCGGCTGGCCAGGGGGAGGCAGTATAGAGACCAGTTCCTTTCCCCTCCATCAGGCACTCCCGGCTGGCCAGGGGGAGGCAGTATAGAGACCAGTTCCTTTCCCCTCCATCAGGCGCTCCCGGCTGGCCAGGGGGAGGCAGTATAGAGACCAGTTCCTTTCCCCTCCATCAGGCGCCCCGGCTGGCCAGGGGGAGGCAGTATAGAGACCAGTTCCTTTCCCCTCCATCAGGCGCCCCGGCTGGCCAGGCGGAGGCAGTATAGAGACCAGTTCCTTTCCCCTCCATCAGGCGCCCCGGCTGGCCAGGGGGAGGCAGTATAGAGACCAGTTCCTTTCCCCTCCATCAGGCGCCCCGGCTGGCCAGGGGGAGGCAGTATAGAGACCAGGATTACTGCATGTTTTTGTGAGGGTATCTACCCTAGGGGACACGGGGAGAACATGTGAGGGTATCTACCCTAGGGGACACAGGGAGAACATGTTAGGGTATCTACCCTAGGGGACACGGGGAGAACATGTGAGGGTATCTACCCTAGGGGACACGGGGAGAACATGTGAGGGTATCTACCCTAGGGGACACGGGGAGAACATGTGAGGGTACCTACCCTAGGGGACACGGGGAGAACATGTGAGGGTATCTACCCTAGGGGACACGGGGAGAACATGTGAGGGTACCTACCCTAGGGGACACGGGGAGAACATGTGAGGGTACCTATAGGGACACGGGGAGAACATGTGAGGGTATCTACCCTAGGGGACACGGGGAGAACATGTGAGGGTATCTACCCTAGGGGACACGGGGAGAACATGTGAGGGTATCTACCCTAGGGGACACGGGGGGAGAACATGTGAGGGTATCTACCCTAGGGGACACGGGGAGAACATGTGAGGGTACCTACCCTAGGAGACACGGGGAGAACATGTGAGGGTACCTACCCTAGGGGACACGGGGAGAACATGTGAGGGTATCTACCCTAGGGGACACGGGGAGAACATGTGAGGGTATCTACCCTAGGGGACACGTGGAGAACATGTGAGGGTATCTACCCTAGGGGACACGGGGAGAACATGTGAGGGTACCTACCCTAGGGGACACGGGGAGAACATGTGAGGGTACCTACCCTAGGGGACACGGGGAGAACATGTGAGGGTATCTACCCTAGGGGACACGGGGAGAACATGTGAGGGTACCTACCCTAGGGGACACGGGGAGAACATGTGAGGGTATCTACCCTAGGGGACACGGGGAGAACATGTGAGGGTATCTACCCTAGGGGACACGGGGAGAACATGTGAGGGTATCTACCCTAGGGGACACGGGGAGAACATGTGAGGGTACCTACCCTAGGGGACATGGGGAGAACATGTGAGGGTATCTACCCTAGGGGACACGGGGAGAACATGTGAGGTTATCTACCCTAGGGGACACGGGGAGAACTTGCATGAAACATATATTTTATTGCTTATTTATAATTGTAGCTTTTATTTTCTCATGTTGTTCTGCATGATAATATTACTTAATACAGTAGTATATGATAATATTACTTAATACAGTAGGGTTAGGGTTAGTACAGGGTTAATACATTAGGCTAATATTGTATTGCAAGCATAAAGTGAATGGGAAATCGATTTGGCTGTATGGGCTGTCAATCAGATTAGACTTTACTGATTGGATGTATGGGGCTGTCAATCAGATAGGACTTTTCTGATTGGATGTAAGGGCTGTCAATCAGATAGGACTTTTCTGATTGGATGTAAGGGCTGTCAATCAGATAGGACTTTTCTGATTGGATGTAAGGGCTGTCAATCGGACTTTTCTGATTGGATGTAAGGCTGTCAAGGCCTCAGTATAGCCATTTTTCAACACATGAAGTTTAAAATAATGGTTGAAGTGGTTAAAAGCTATAAGGTGACACATTAACCTCAGGACCCAATGGGTTAATCACCCCCTCCACGCACGCACGCACGCACGCACGCACACGCACATACACACACGCACACGCACACACACACACACACACACACACACACACACCACAGCACGATCAATAGCTGGATAACACAATGCAATGAGAGAGGGGGGGGGGGGGGGGGGGGTCAAATAGATAGCTGGCTGACACAATGCAGAGAGAGAGAGAGAGAGAGATAGAGAGAGATAGAGAGATAGAGAGAGATAGAGAGAGAGAGAGAGAGAGAGAGAGAGAGAGAGAGAGAGAGAGAGAGCACCCGGAAAACCAACTCGAGTTGTGACAAATCATGACAACAAACAATATTTTGGGCCGAATGCAGCACACCTAAACCTAACCCTAACCCATGTCGCACCCACGGGCACGCGCACGCACACGCACACGCACGCGGACACGTACACGGACACGCACACGCACACGCACACGGACAGGGTGAACCGTTGGGGCGCCTGTACGCTCGTGTCAACATTAGCATAGCGACGTAAACTTATATGTTATTAACGCGTATAGGATGTGAGTCCACCGCCTCATGCAGACATACAGTATACTGACTGAGACAGCTACTGTAATTATCATTCTGTCTGACTTCCACACAGCTCCCAAACCCCCTCTGGGCACACTGCGTTGCGTGTGTGCGTGCGTGCGTGTGTGCGTGCGTGCGTGCGTGCGTGCGTGCGTGCGTACGTGCGTGCGTGCGTGGCGGTATACACTGTGAGTGCAGCCTGTCACACTGAGACAGTAGAGAAGGAGCTCGTTAATGTTTTCTTGATAACGAGCTCCGTATCGATCAGGCTTATTGAGCCGGTTCTTATCGAACAAGAACATTCTGAACAGAACCAGTAACTAAAGACCAGAGACAATAACATTCTGAACAGAACCAGTAACTAAAGACCAGAGACAATAACATTCTGAACAGAACCAGTAACTAAAGACCAGATACAATAACATTCTGAACAGAACCAGTAACTAAAGACCAGAGACAATAACATTCTGAACAGAACCAGTAACTAAAGACCAGAGACAATAACATTCTGAACAGAACCAGTAACTAAAGACCAGAGACAATAACATTCTGAACAGAACCAGTAACTAAAGACCAGAGACAATAACATTCTGAACAGAACCAGTAACTAAAGACCAGAGACAATAACATTCTGAACAGAACCAGTAACTAAAGACCAGAGACAATAACATTCTGAACAGAACCAGTAACTAAAGACCAGAGACAATAACATTCTGAGCAGAACCAGTAACTAAAGACCAGAGACAATAACATTCTGAAGAGAACCAGTAAAGACCAGAGACAATAACATTCTGAACAGAACCAGTAACTAAAGACCAGAGACAATAACATTCTGAACAGAACCAGTAACTAAAGACCAGAGACAATAACATTCTGAACAGAACCAGTAACTAAAGACCAGAGACAATAACATTCTGAACAGAACCAGTAACTAAAGACCAGAGACAATAACATTCTGAACAGAACCAGTAACTAAAGACCAGAGACAATAACATTCTGAACAGAACCAGTAACTAAAGACCAGAGACAATAACATTCTGAACAGAACCAGTAACTAAAGACCAGAGACAATAACATGCTGAACAGAACCAGTAACTAAAGACCAGAGACAATAACATTCTGAACAGAACCAGAACCAGAGACAATAACATTCTGAACAGAACCAGTAACCAGAGACAATAACATTCTGAACAGAACCAGAACCAGAGACAATAACATTCTGAACAGAACCAGTAACTAAAGACCAGAGACAATAACATTCTGAACAGAACCAGTAACTAAAGACCAGAGACAATAACATTCTGAACAGAACCAGTAACTAAAGACCAGAGACCAGTAACCAGTAACCAGTAACTAGAGACAATAACATTCTGAACAGAACCAGTAACTTTTATTAGGGGCTTCAAATACAGAACTTTTATAACAGACGGAAGGAAGTTGACCTTTTTTACCAATACAATAATATTCACCCAATTTGGGCGGGAACCCTTTTTGGTGTTTTAAACATTATGTTATAATTTAGCTATTGAAAAATAGCAGATCTACAAGCTCATAGCGCGCTTGTAGGTCTGCTATTTTTGAAAAATCGTGAAAATGTGGCACAAATCATTGAATATATATATTCTTTCAGAGCGAACGTTTTTAACTCAAATCTTTTCTGAGGGTTGTTTTCAGATGGGGGGTCGGCGGCCAATTACATATCATTTTTGCGGTCCTTGACATGAAATATTGAGCACCACTGATACAGAAACATGAGGTTTTTCAGAAAAACTGTCAGGATTTTGAAGACATTTAAAAAATGTCGACGTCATGCCTAAATGGGTTAAAGAAACTGTTAACTGGTATAATTAATAGATGTGTAACGTTTCCCCAGGTTGGCAGGGGAAGGTTGCAGCGCTGGTTGGCAGGTATCAATACACTTTAGAAGAGTTTCCCCAGACAGCGCTGGTTGGCAGGTATCAATACCCTTTAGAAGAGTTTCCCCAGAGAGCGCTGGTTGGCAGGTATCAATACACTTTAGAAGAGTTTCCCCAGAGAGCGCTGGTTGGCAGGTATCAATACACTTTAGAAGAGTTTCCCCAGACAGCGCTGGTTGGCAGGTATCAATACACTTTAGAAGAGTTTCCCCAGACAGCGCTGGTTGGCAGGTATCAATACACTTTAGAAGAGTTTCCCCAGACAGCGCTGGTTGGCAGGTATCAATACACTTTAGAAGAGTTTCCCCAGACAGCGCTGGTTGGCAGGTATCAATACACTTTAGAAGTGTAATGTAGTTTCCCCAGACAGCGCTGGTTGGCAGGTATCAATACATTTTAGAAGTGTAATGTAGTTTCCCCAGACAGCGCTGGTTGGCAGGTATCAATACACTTTAGAAGTGTAATGTAGTTTCCCCAGACAGCGTTGGTTGGCAGGTATCAATACACTTTAAAAGCATAATGTAGTTTCCCCAGACAGCGCTGGTTGGCAGGTATGAATACACTTTAAAAGCGTAATGTAGTTTCCCCAGACAGCGCTGGTTGGCAGGTATCAATACATTTTTAGACCCACATGTTTGTTCCAGCGTGGATGATTACATTTATTTATTGATCACCTCTTGTCTTGATTGTGTAAACATGACGTCATGGACCGCTATGCTCCATAACAGGCTCGATAAGCCCAAAGCTTATTGATACCGGGTACTCGATAAACCCAAAGCTTATTGATACCGGGTTCTCGATAAGCCCAAAGCTTATTGATACCGGGTACTCGATAAGCCCAAAGCTTATTGATACCGGGTACTCGATAAAACCAAAGCTTATTGATACCGGGTACTCGATAAAACCAAAGCTTATTGATACCGGGTACTCGATAAGCCCAAAGCTTATCCCAGAGTTTATTGATACCGGGTAATCGATAATCCCAGAGTTTATTGATAACGGGTACTCGATAATCCCAATGCTTATTGATACTGGGTACTCGATAAGGCCATGCTTATTGATAACGGGTACTCGATAAGGCCATGCTTATTGATAACGGGTACTCAATCAGTAAGACGCCTAAGGGCGAGAAGCGACCTCGCCCCAGACTGCTGGGCAAGCGCTGGCGCTTTGTCACGGGGGGGGGGGGGGGGGGGGTTCACATCAACATGGAACGAATTCTATACTGGCCATATAAGGAGCATGTCTTGAGTCTACAGGGTTTGATGAGGTCAGATCAACATATGGAATGTCAGAACAGGTCAGCTCCATATATGGAGATCTAAGGGTGGTAGCCGGGACATTCTCTTGAGTGTACAGGGTTTGATGAGGGCCCAGGTAGGGCCGGGCCTTAATTTTCGCCGCGCCTTAATTTTCTTAGTTTTCGCCGGCTGCCGGGCGCGGCTGCACAAATGACTTTGGGGCAGGCCCGTCTAGAGTTTAAATGGACAGGTATCAGTCAACAGGCCCGTCTAGAGTTTAAATGGACAGGTATCAGTCAACAGGCCCGTCTAGAGTTTAAATGGACAGGTATCAGTCAACAGGCCCGTCTAGAGTTTAAATGGACAGGTATCAGTCAACAGGCCCGTCTAGAGTTTAAATGGACAGGTATCAGTCAACAGGCCCGTCTAGAGTTTAAATGGACAGGTATCAGTCAACAGGCCCGTCTAGAGTTTAAATGGACAGGTATCAGTCAACAGGCCCGTCTAGAGTTTAAATGGACAGGTATCAGTCAACAGGCCCGTCTAGAGTTTAAATGGACAGGTATCAGTCAACAGGCCCGTCTAGAGTTTAAATGGACAGGTATCAGTCAACAGGCCCGTCTAGAGTTTAAATGGACAGGTATCAGTCAACAGGCCGGTCTAGAGTTTAAATGGACAGGTATCAGTCAACAGGCCCGTCTAGAGTTTAAATGGACAGGTATCAGTCAACAGGCCCGTCTAGAGTTTAAATGGACAGGTATCAGTCAACAGGCCCGTCTAGAGTTTAAATGGACAGGTATCAGTCAACAGGACCGTCTAGAGTTTAAATGGACAGGTATCAGTCAACAGGCCCGTCTAGAGTTTAAATGGTTTAAATGGAGGTATCAGTCAAAATTGTAAACACGGACCTTCGGTCGCAAAGATTGTCCGCGTATCGGTTATCGAGCTCCATCTCTAACTAAGGCTGAGCTACGGTTCTATCTAAGACACGTCCATCTGAACAATGCTGAGACAACAACAACAACAAAGTCATTTCACGCCTCACTGAGTCTCTGTTTACATCACGCAGTAAATCTAAAAACAGCAAAATAACAAGCCCCTGTGTGCAGCGCACGCACGCACACACGCACGCACGCACGCACGCACGCACGCACGCACGCACACAAACAGCTGGCGTTTTTAGCTTCATGCACCAACAGCTAGCTTGTGAATCTGTTTAAAAACATTAGAAAAGTTCAGCTCCAGCCTGGAGGGGTATTGGATTTGAAACTTAACACGTTGTGGGCGGGAGGAGGAACCCCTTTTGGTGTTTTAAGGATTATGTTATACTTATAGCTATTTAAAAATAGCAGATCTACAAGCTCATAGCTCATAGCAGATCTACGAGCTTGTAGAAACACATATTCAGACCGACCGACCGACCGACCGACCGACCGACCGACCGGCCGACCGACCGTCCGACCGGCCTACCGACCGACCGACCGACCGACCGACCGACCGACCGACCGACCGGCCGGCCTACCGACCGACCGACCGACCGACCGACCGTCCGACCGGCCTACCGACCGACCAACCGACCGACCGACCGACCGACCGACCGACCGACCGACCGACCGACCGTCCGTCCGACCGGCCTACCGACCGACCGACCGACCGGCCGACCGACCGTCCGACCGGCCTACCGACCGGCCTACCGACCGGCCTACCGACCGACCGGCCTACCGACCGGCCTACCTACCGGGGATTACATTTAGATACATACATTTATTCCCCTGCAAATTATTTATTTATTTTGCCCTAAAGCTCCGTTGCTGTATAGCAGCAGTCTAGGTGACAAGGACTGTGTTCCTATACACACGCACGCACGCACACACGCACGCACGCACGCACACACTCACGCACGCACGCACACACTCACGCACGCACGCACACACGCACGCACGCACGCACGCACGCACACACGCACGCACACACTCACGCACGCACGCACACACTCACGCACGCACGCACGCACGCACGCACGCACGCACGCACGCACGCACGCACGCACGCACGCACTCACGCACACACGCACACACGCAAGCACGCACGCACACACGCAAGCACGCACGCACGCACGCAAGCACGCAAGCACGCACGCACGCACGCAAGCACGCACGCACGCACGCACGCACGCACGCACGCACGCACGCACGCACGCACACTCTTTATGTATAATGCACCAGCTATAGAGATTCCCTGCATGCATGTCTGTGGATTGGGAGCCCACTGGTGGACAGCGAGGATATTGCAAGTGGGACTCAAAACATCAACAGTGGATGTGGTGAAAATCTTAATTTTGAATATATTAATTATAATAATAATAATAATAATAATAGCAAATAATACTAATTTGAATGTCTTCATTTTAAATATCTAGATTTTTAATATCTGAACCCAGAGATATTAAAAATGGAGCCTCGTCAAGAGGCAAGATTTTTCTTGCTTGCCTCTTGACGAGGGCGGTCGCATTCTTTTTCTCTCTCCCTCTACTCCCTCTACTCCTGTCTGCCCAGAACTTCTCTTCTACACTGTCTCTTCGAAACTCCTGAAACTACCAAAACATGGAACTATTCATGGCATTAGTGTGCTGGTCTCTGTACGTGATAGACAACATTTTTCCATGTAAATTGGGTTCTGGAGAGCCCGCTCAATACCCTGATGGATCTTCACCCGCAAGTTATACCCAAGACTACAAGACTTGGCGTGTAATGTGCATGGAGATTATCAGCGTAGAAGAGGTATATCTATTTGGATTTACGGTGACAGGATTTCTGCTGATCGGGCTGTGCACTGGTCTTGTGTATCGAAGAATTGGAAAAGTGGCAGCGCTGAACGGAGCCCCTATGCTGCCTGCCTATAGGATCATAGAATGCAGAGAGACAGTGTAGCGTCTCAGTAAACTATAGGACCGTAGAATGCAGAGAGTCAGTAAACTATAGGATCATAGAATGCAGAGAGACAGTGTAGCGCCTCAGTAAACTATAGGATCGTAGAATGCAGAGAGACAGTGTAGCGCCTCAGTAAACTATAGGATCGTAGAATGCAGAGAGACAGTGTAGCGTCTCAGTAAACTATAGGATTGTAGAATGCAGAGAGACAGTGTAGCGTCTCAGTAAACTATAGGATCGTAGAATGCAGAGAGACAGTGTAGCGTCTCAGTAAACTATAGGATCGTAGAATGCAGAGAGACAGTGTAGCGTCTCAGTAAACTATAGGATCATAGAATGCAGAGAGACAGTAAACTATAGGATCGTAGAATGCAGAGAGACAGTGTAGCGTCTCAGTAAACTATAGGATCATAGAATGCAGAGAGACAGTAAACTATAGGATCGTAGAATGCAGAGAGACAGTGTAGCGTCTCAGTAAACTATAGGATCATAGAATGCAGAGAGACAGTAAACTATAGGATCGTAGAATGCAGAAGGACAGTAAACTATAGGATCATAGAATGCAGAGAGACAGTGTAGCGTCTCAGTAAACTATAGGATCGTAGAATGCAGAGAGACAGTAAACTATAGGATCGTAGAATGCAGAGAGACAGTAAACTATAGGATCGTAGAATGCAGAAGGACAGTGCAGTCATTTGACATTCAGCGGGTGGAACGCATGCATTCAGGGCATGAAAGCACAGCTCTCTCTAATGACAATATGCAAAGTGGATCGAGTTCTGCCGAAATCTAATTTCTGCTTCATCTGCGGCTGAATTACAATGGCCTCCTTAAAGGTTACAATGGCCTCCTTTAAGGTTACAATGGCCTCCTTAAAGGTTACAATGGCCTCCTTAAAGGTTACAATGGCCTCCTTAAAGGTGAAAACCACTACTTTTCAACACTGAACATGTCATTAACCCACGAACCCCCTTTTGGTGTTTTAAGCATTATGTTGTACTTTATAGTAGGGGTGGGCAACTGGCGGCCCGGGGGCCACATGCGGCCCCCACCTTCACTTAATGTGGCCCTCAGGTTAATGTCAGAATACAGAGAGACAGTGTAGCGTCTCAGTAAACTATAGGATCATAGAATGCAGAGAGACAGTGTAGCGTCTCAGTAAACTATAGGATCGTAGAATGCAGAGAGACAGTGTAGCGTCTCAGTAAACTATAGGATCGTAGAATGCAGAGAGACAGTGTAGCGTCTCAGTAAACTATAGGATCGTAGAATGCAGAGAGACAGTGTAGCGTCTCAGTAAACTATAGGATCGTAGAATGCAGAGAGACAGTGTAGCGTCTCAGTAAACTATAGGATCGTAGAATGCAGAGAGACAGTGTAGCGTCTCAGTAAACTATAGGATCATAGAATGCAGAGAGACAGTAAACTATAGGATCGTAGAATGCAGAGAGACAGTGTAGCGTCTCAGTAAACTATAGGATCATAGAATGCAGAGAGACAGTAAACTATAGGATCGTAGAATGCAGAGAGACAGTGTAGCGTCTCAGTAAACTATAGGATCATAGAATGCAGAGAGACAGTAAACTATAGGATCGTAGAATGCAGAAGGACAGTAAACTATAGGATCATAGAATGCAGAGAGACAGTGTAGCGTCTCAGTAAACTATAGGATCATAGAATGCAGAGAGACAGTAAACTATAGGATCGTAGAATGCAGAAGGACAGTAAACTATAGGATCATAGAATGCAGAGAGACAGTGTAGCGTCTCAGTAAACTATAGGATCGTAGAATGCAGAGAGACAGTGTAGCGTCTCAGTAAACTATAGGATCGTAGAATGCAGAGAGACAGTAAACTATAAACATAATAGTAAACATGTCATTAACCCACGAACCCCCTTTTGGTGTTTTAAGCATTATGTTGTACTTTATAGTAGGGGTGGGCAACTGGCGGCCCCCACCTTCACTTAATGTGGCCCTCAGGTTAATGTCAGAATACTGGTTTCAGCTGTTTACAATTCCACAACATGCAAACATTACCCTCTTGAATGACTTCAGTCTAAACTAGTAGCTCAGGAAACTAGTAGCTTGTAGGTCTGCTATTTTTGAAAAAAGTCCTATATCCAACAGAAGTCCTCCATCTTCCAGAAGACAGTCCTATATCCAACAGAAGTCCTCCATCTTCCAGAAGACAGTCCTATATCCAACAGAAGTCCTCCATCTTCCAGAAGGCAGTCCTATATCCAACAGAAGTCCACCATCTTCCAGAAGACAGTCCTATATCCAACAGAAGTCCTCCATCTTCCAGAAGACAGTCCTATATCCAACAGAAGTCCTCCATCTTCCAGAAGACAGTCCTATATCCAACAGAAGTCCTCCATCTTCCAGAAGACAGTCCTATATCCAACAGAAGTCCTCCATCTTCCAGAAGACAGTCCTATATCCAACAGAAGTCCTCCATCTTCCAGAAGACAGTCCTATATCCAACAGAAGTCCTCCATCTTCCAGAAGACAGTCCTATACCCAACAGAAGTCCTCCATCTTCCAGAAGACAGTCCTATATCCAACAGAAGTCCTCCATCTTCCATCTCATGTCAACAGATCAGGTATTACATAAAGATTACACATGAAAATCTCAATGCATCGAAAAAAAACAATGCTGTTGCTGTCGGGAGAAAACCTCCTAACTCCATGTGAGGTTTTTGATTTATTTTATTTTTTTCCATAAGCCCTGTTTTTGTGTTTGGCTAAAAACATATTGAACCAAAGTAGTATATTGAAAAAAAAAGTAGTAAAAAACGCTTTGGACAAAACCTCTTAACTCCATTGCACTGTGTGCTATAAAGCAGCTAACTCCACCACCTCCCCCCCTCTCAAACTGTCTGCTATAAAGCAGCTAACTCCACCACCTCCCCCACTCTCAAACTGTCTGCTATAAAGCAGCTAACTCCACCACCTCTCCCCCTCTCAAACTGTCTGCTATAAAGCAGCTAACTCCACCACCTCTCCCCTCTCAAACTGTCTGCTATAAAGCAGCTAACTCCACAATTTACAATTTACAATTTAGGCATTTAGCAGACGCTCTTAATCCAGAGCGACTTACATTAGGCAAGAACAAAAGTATGGGAATACATCACATATATAAAATGCATTTATCAAGAAACATGCGTAAGCTAAGAACGTAACTAGAACATATCTATATAATGACACTATACATATTAAATATACATATATACTATACTATGCTATACATATGTACTATGATGTGCTATGACTACATACAATGCAATTATTGTGCTGTCTACATGACATGCTATAAGTCTGTTTCAAATGCTATCTAAGTCTAAAAAGTGCTATCTAAGGGGGTAGGATAAGTGCTATGGGCCATGATGGAGTCTGAAAAGGTGGGTCTTCAGACTACGGCGGAAGATTGGGAGTGATGCTGCAGTTCTGATTGCAACGGGGAGTGCATTCCACAGTTTTGGGGCCAGAAGGGAGAAGAGTTTGGGACGTGTGGAGCGTTGTCCCGGCGTTTTTAGTGAGGGTACTTCCAGCTTTCCTGCGTTGGCTGATCTGAGTGCGCGGGAGGGTTTGTAGGGTTCAATCATGCTTGCAAGATATGGGGGAGCCATACCTTTGGTTGCTTTGAATGCCAGCATCAGAGTTTTGTATTCTGTGCGGGCAGCGACTGGGAGCCAGTGCAGGGAGCGGAGCAGGGGGGAGACATGTGAGAATTTTGGCTGGTTGAAGACCAGACGAGCTGCGGCGTTTTGGATCAGTTGGAGAGGCTTAAGTGCACATGCCGGTAGGCCAGTAAGGAGCGAATTACAATAGTCAAGTTTTGACTATTGTCTGCTATAAAGCAGCTATAAAGCAGCTAACTCCACCACCTCTCCCCCTCTCAAACTGTCTGCTATAAAGCAGCTAACTCCACCACCTCCTCCCCTCTCAAACTGTCTGCTAAAGCAGCTAACTCCACCACCTCTCCCCTCTCAAACTGTCTGCTAAAGCAGCTAACTCCACCACCTCTCCCCTCTCAAACTGTCTGCTAAAGCAGCTAACTCCACCACCTCTCCCCTCTCAAACTGTCTGCTAAAGCAGCTAACTCCACCACCTCTCCCCTCTCAAACTGTCTGCTAAAGCAGCTAACTCCACCACCTCTCCCCTCTCAAACTGTCTGCTAAAGCAGCTAACTCCACCACCTCTCCCCTCTCAAACTGTCTGCTAAAGCAGCTAACTCCACCACCTCTCCCCCTTTAAAGCAGCGTACATATTTTCGCACGCACGCACGCACACACGCACGCACGCACGCACGCACGCACGCACGCACGCACGCACGCACGCACGCACGCACGCACGCACGCACGCACGCACGCACGCACGCACAACAACAGATCAATTGAATACGCCGCGAGCCGTTATTATTTAAATGATAGTGATCCATTCCTGGGAAACAGCGGCTGTTCATCTGAACATGAGCATAATGTAAACACACGCTTTATCTGCAAACACACACACACACACACACACACACACACACACACACACACACACACACACACTCAGTGTATGCGTGCGTGCGTGCGTGCGTGCGTGCGTGCGTGCGTGCGTGCGTGCGTGCGTGCGTGCGTGCGTGCGTGCGTGCGTGCGTGCGTGCGTGCGTGCGTGCGTGCGTGCGTGCACTGTGTGCTCAGCGCTATCTGCCCAGTACAGGCCCAGAATGCCGCTCTGCTCCGGTATCTCTCACTACAAATAAACAAGGACAACGACATCGCAGCGTGTCGTTGCTCTCTCCAGGTATTTCAACGGTTGTAAAGATAGCGAGCCGCGCGCTGCCTCGTTCCCTCACGCCGTCGACACGTTTCAGGGACTCATCTTTCACCACCATGTCTGTTTGGGCAGGAGAGGAAAAAGAAAAACTGCTTATCTCCATAATTCAAACAGCTTGTTTGTGTTTGTTCGTATAAATCAAACACTCAAGCAAACTTTATCGCACTATACAGCGTCACACAAACGCGTCAAAGGTAGCAGAGACGCTGTGGGCGCTGGGGGGAGGGGGGGGGGCGTGTTCTCTCCTCCTCCATGTTCTCCCCGTGTCCCCTAGGGTAGGTACCCTCACATGTTCTCCCCGTGTCCCCTAGGGTAGGTACCCTCACATGTTCTCCCCGTGTCCCCTAGGGTAGGTACCCTCACATGTTCTCCCCGTGTCCCCTAGGGTAGGTACCCTCACATGTTCTCCCTGTGTCCCCTAGGGTAGGTACCCTCACATGTTCTCCCCGTGTCCCCTAGGGTAGGTACCCTCACATGTTCTCCCCGTGTCCCCTATAGGGTAGGTACCCTCACATGTTCTCCCCGTGTCCCCTAGGGTAGGTACCCTCACATGTTCTCCCCGTGTCCCCTAGGGTAGGTACCCTCACATGTTCTCCCCGTGTCCCCTAGGGTAGGTACCCTCACATGTTCTCCCCGTGTCCCCTAGGGTAGGTACCCTCACATGTTCTCCCCGTGTCCCCTATAGGGTAGGTAACTGCACATGTTCTCCCCGTGTCCCCTATAGGGTAGGTAACTGCACATGTTCTCCCCGTGTCCCCTAGGGTAGGTACCCTCACATGTTCTCCCCATGTCCCCTAGGGTAGGTACCCTCACATGTTCTCCCCATGTCCCCTAGGGTAGGTACCCTCACATGTTCTCCCCGTGTCCCCTAGGGTAGGTACCCTCACATGTTCTCCCCGTGTCCCCTAGGGTAGGTACCCTCACATGTTCTCCCCGTGTCCCCTAGGGTAGGTACCCTCACATGTTCTCCCCGTGTCCCCTAGGGTAGGTACCCTCACATGTTCTCCCCGTGTCCCCTAGGGTAGGTACCCTCACATGTTCTCCCCGTGTCCCCCTAGGGTAGGTACCCTCACATGTTCTCCCCGTGTCCCCTAGGGTAGGTACCCTCACATGTTCTCCCCGTGTCCCCTAGGGTAGGTACCCTCACATGTTCTCCCCGTGTCCCCTATAGGGTAGGTAACTGCACATGTTCTCCCCGTGTCCCCTATAGGGTAGGTAACTGCACATGTTCTCCCCGTGTCCCCTAGGGTAGGTACCCTCACATGTTCTCCCCATGTCCCCTAGGGTAGGTACCCTCACATGTTCTCCCCGTGTCCCCTAGGGTAGGTACCCTCACATGTTCTCCCCGTGTCCCCTAGGGTAGGTACCCTCACATGTTCTCCCCGTGTCCCCTAGGGTAGGTACCCTCACATGTTCTCCCCGTGTCCCCTATAGGGTAGGTAACTGCACATGTTCTCCCCGTGTCCCCTATAGGGTAGGTAACTGCACATGTTCTCCCCGTGTCCCCTAGGGTAGGTACCCTCACATGTTCTCCCCATGTCCCCTAGGGTAGGTACCCTCACATGTTCTCCCCATGTCCCCTAGGGTAGGTACCCTCACATGTTCTCCCCGTGTCCCCTAGGGTAGGTACCCTCACATGTTCTCCCCGTGTCCCCTAGGGTAGGTACCCTCACATGTTCTCCCCGTGTCCCCTAGGGTAGGTACCCTCACATGTTCTCCCCGTGTCCCCTAGGGTAGGTACCCTCACATGTTCTCCCCGTGTCCCCTAGGGTAGGTACCCTCACATGTTCTCCCCGTGTCCCCCTAGGGTAGGTACCCTCACATGTTCTCCCCGTGTCCCCTAGGGTAGGTACCCTCACATGTTCTCCCCGTGTCCCCTAGGGTAGGTACCCTCACATGTTCTCCCCGTGTCCCCTATAGGGTAGGTAACTGCACATGTTCTCCCCGTGTCCCCTATAGGGTAGGTAACTGCACATGTTCTCCCCGTGTCCCCTAGGGTAGGTACCCTCACATGTTCTCCCCATGTCCCCTAGGGTAGGTACCCTCACATGTTCTCCCCGTGTCCCCTAGGGTAGGTACCCTAAAAAAAACATGCAGTAATCCTGGTCTCTATACTGCCTCCCCCTGGCCAGCTCAGGCGCCTGATGGAGGGGAAAGGAACTGTTCGGAAAAACGTGTTCCTTCCACGAGCTACGTCTGGCCAGGGAAACTCCCCCTGTGAAAAGAAGCAGCATGGACTCCTCATGCATAGAAGGAGGCATGAGGTCAGTCCGCTGCTCTCCCCAGGTTGGCAGATGAAGTGTAGCGCCCAGGAGGCATGAGGTCAGTCCGCTGCTCTCTCCAGGTTGGCAGGTGAAGTGTAGGTCAGTCCGCTGCTCTCCCCAGGTTGGAAGGTGAAGTGTAGCAGGAGGTCAGTCCGCTGCTCTCCCCAGGTTGGCAGGTGAAGTGTAGCCCAGGAGGTCAGTCCGCTGCTCTCCCCAGGTTGGCAGGTGAAGTGTAGCCCAGGAGGTCAGTCCGCTGCTCTCCCCAGGTTGGCAGGTGAAGTGTAGCCCAGGAGGTCAGTCCGCTGCTCTCCCCAGGTTGGCAGGTGAAGTGTAGCCCAGTAGGTCAGTCCGCTGCTCTCCCCAGGTTGGCAGGTGAAGTGTAGCCCAGGAGGTCAGTCCGCTGCTCTCCCCAGGTTGGCAGATGAAGTGTAGCGCCCATGAGGTCAGTCCGCTGCTCTCCCCAGGTTGGCAGGTGAAGTGTAGCGCCCAGAGGTCAGTCCGCTGCTCTCCCCAGGTTGGCAGGTGAAGTGTAGCGCCCAGCATGAGGTCAGTCCGCTGCTCTCCCCAGGTTGGCAGGTGAAGTGTAGCGCCCAGCATGAGGTCAGTCCGCTGCTCTCCCCAGGTTGGCAGGTGAAGTGTAGCGCCCAGGAGGTCAGTCCGCTGCTCTCCCCAGGTTGGCAGGTGAAGTGTAGAGGTCAGTCCGCTGCTCTCCCCAGGTTGGCAGGTGAAGTGTAGGTCAGTCCGCTGCTCTCCCCAGGTTGGCAGGTGAAGTGTAGGTCAGTCCGCTGCTCTCCCCAGGTTGGCAGGTGAAGTGTAGGTCGTTCCGCTGCTCTCCCCAGGTTGGCCCAGGATTACATCATCGCTCTTGGCGCTGAGGCCAGATTCGAGCCATGTGGTATGTTATGCCGAGGGGTTCCTTGGAATATGGAGACATATCTAAAGAAAGTCTTTGTGAACACACAATATCTTAAAAGAAGCATTAACATGTCTGCTATCATGGAAAAAATAAACTGAGTTGATAAAACGTATTGGTATGAAGCTGTAAGCAGCTGAATACAGCCCGATTTCACCCAAAACAGCACTTTGGAAAAAGTTGTAGTTCTGAGCCTGTTGTAGCGACTACTTCTTCACCTCCTGTTGTAGCGACTACTTCTTCACCTCCTGTTGTAGCGACTACTTCTTCACCTCCTGTTGTAGCGACTACTTCTTCACCTCCTGTTGTAGCGACTACTTCTTCCCATCAAATCATAGAAGTAGCGCTATGAGGCTGAGCTGTCGGCAGGAACTGTGTGACGCGTTTGAATGAAATCCAGAAAACTTCTTATTGTAGTTAAGGTGATTTATTAAGAAAATAACAAGGTCCAAAACTGTACTGAAAATGTTGATAAATGAAAACGTAGTATAAACGCAGATAAATGATTAAACAGTCAACAGAAAATATTGAGCCTAGAGCTGAAGGCCACTGCCCAGACACACAGCTCACCCCCATTGTTCTCACTGAAGGCCACAGCTCACCCCCATTGTTCTCACTGAAGGCCACTGCCCAGACACACAGCTCACCCCCATTGTTCTCACTGAAGGCCACTGCTCACCCTCATTGTTCTCACTAGGCACGTTTACATGTCACGTTCTAATCGGGTTAAAACAAGGTTTTAAATACACCCGATTTAAAATATCCATGTATACACCTAAATAAACCCGATCAAGTCCGACCCGATTTAAATTCTAATCGGGTGCAGAGGGGTGGTCTAGACTTTTTTTAAACCCGATCAAGAGGACATTTCTTCCATGTATACACCTTAACCCGATTAGAATCTGATATGTTCTTTCTGCACATCAAATCGTCGGCAATTTCTGTTGCTTAACCTCCTTGTTTTTGGCAGTGCGATGAGGCGGTATACCTCTCTCTCGTTCCCTCTCCCCCCTCTCTCTCTGCAAGCGCATGTGCACACACACACACACACACACACACACACACACACACACGGCACTATAGCCGAAAATCTCCCATGCAAATAAAAAGTATAAATAAATAAAAGTGTTGCAGCCACTGAGATAATGGATGATGAGAATCACTCGTATGCTACCTGAAGTTGCATGCGCTGTCCCCCCCCCCCCCCCCCCCCCCCCCCTGCCTCTGTGATCGCAGATCTGTTTCTGTTTGGCTGAGGAAAGTTGATATCCAATATGCCTACATGCCATTATGGTTTAAACTTGAAGCCGTGCTGGTCGGTTTAGTGTGCTTCAAGTCAGAGTCGGACCAGCTCCGCTGCTTCAAGTCAGAGTCGGACCAGCTCCGCTGCTTCAAGTCAGAGTCGGACCAGCTCCGCTGCTTCAAGTCAGAGTCGGACCAGCTCCGCTGCTTCAAGTCAGAGTCGGACCAGCTCCGCTGCTTCAAGTCAGAGTCGGACCAGCTCCGCTGCTTCAAGTCAGAGTTGGAACAGCTCCGCTGCAGCTACAGTAATTGATTTGACCTAGTTTCACGTCTTTTGCTAGTGATGTAATCAATTCATCATTTGGAACCACCTGCGTAAAATTCCACATTAGCCTATTTGACATTTTAAATGGCGTGCATGCCATGTACTCATTGTATATAGATATTTAATATAATATTCTTTCCATTGCAACTATAGGGTAGGGTAAAATGTGAAAGCTGAATTAATAATAAATAGTATAAAGACGAGACGACTCAGACCATAAGGGTTATTAATTACTAGCCACAAAATAAGCTGGAAATCAATCAACTCCGACGTCTGAAGGCTCTACCATTCAGTAGCCTACCATTGCTAAACAGACACAGTCCAAGTAGGCTAGTTGCATTCTCGACAGAGATGAGAGAGGAGAGATGGAACCCAGCCAGCATGCCCACTTGGGTCCCATGTGGTTTCAATGCGGGATACATGGGTACAAGTGGGAATGGGCTTGAACTGGAAACATGTAGTTCCAACATGGTCTACATGTGGGCTAACTGGCATGGGTTGGAAGTGGGCAAGCCCATCTACAAGTAGGGCTGTAGCCTGTAGGCCTACACAAACAGCAGCGTTGTAACAGTAGGCCTATAGAGCGTCGCAGTCCCGCCCCCTACCATGGCCCAGGAAACGATTCTCCGTTCATTTTCCTCATAGACATTTCAGAAAGTATTTATTTAAAGACGTTTACGCCGCGGACAAAGCCAACTCGAGTCGTGACAAATCATGACAACAAACATAATTTTTTGGGCCGAACAAATAATTAGAAAGAAGAAAGAAACGGCAGGTTACAACACTTTTTTGTTGTTTTTCTTCTTTGTAATTATTTGTTTGGTCCATATTGTTTGTGTTGTCATGAGTTGTCACGACTCGAGTTGGCTTTGTCCGCGGTGTAACCGTCTTTAAATAAATACTTTTTGAAATGTCTATGGGAAAAATGCATTGGGATTAATTTCCTGGGCCATGGTAGGGGGCGGGACTGCGACGCTCTAGAGCCTATAGGTATTAGGTAGGCCTACCATTACAATCCCTTTGTTCTTCTGCTCATCTTCTCCACTCATTTCCCCCATCAGAAAAGTTGAAGTCAAACTGCTCTGCTGCTTCATTAACGAAACAAATCCAAATACATCCAGTGGCGGCCTTATATATGTTTCAATCGTTTCAATTGAAACGGGCCTCGAGCATTGGGGGCCTCCCGATTAAAAAACAGTTCAGTGTGTGTAAAGGCGGGAGGGAAGAATGGGTAAAAGTGGGAAAACACATGTGGTGACCCATTTTATAGTAATAATAGGCCTATTAATAATAATAGGGTTAGATGTGTGTATAATAATAATAATGTATTATTGAGTGGTGCAGCCACTTAAGGAACGGCAATGTGTGTCCCTATGTCTGTCTGTCCGTTTAGGGTACCAACAGGTGACAAAGTGGCGCTGTCGAGCGTCACACCGTGCACAGGTGCATGATGGGAAGTTGAGATTGTTTTAGTGGAGTGTACTCGTAGCCTACTGTACTGTACTGTACTGTACTGTACTGTACTGTACTATACTTTTACATAATAGGTAGTTAATCAACTAGTCGACTAGGCAACTAGTCAACTAGTAAAAATGACTAGAAGTGAATGCCCTACAGTACAATGTAGTACAGTATGAGTACAGTATAGTACAAGTAAGTACAGTACGACTACAGTACAAGTGCATTACAGTACGAGTACAGTACAGTACAATGTAGTAGGCTACAGTACAAGTACGGTATCAGTACAGTACAGTACAATGTAGTAGGCTACAGTACAAGTACGGTATCAGTACAGTACAATGTAGTAGGCTACAGTACAAGTACGGTATCAGTACAGTACAGTACAATGTAGTAGGCTACAGTACAAGTACGGTATCAGTACAGTACAGTACAATGTAGTAGGCTACAGTACAAGTACGGTATCAGTACAGTACAATGTAGTAGGCTACAGTACAAGTACGGTATCAGTACAGTACAGTACAATGTAGTAGGCTACAGTACAAGTACGGTATCAGTACAGTACAGTACAATGTAGTAGGCTACAGTACAAATACGGTATCAGTACAGTATGTCATGAACGGGGCCTCCTGTGTGCACTCACTGCACTAGCAGCGCTGAGACACTGACAAAAAAAGTGAAAAAAAATCTTTTTTTATTTTTTTTATAATAATAATTATTAATTATTAAAATGATGACGTCATGAACGGGGCTTCCCGGTCTCTAAGGCCGCCCCTGAGTACATCACCACTTACATGGGTCTGATTTCATTATACAAACAGTAGCTAATCTGATTAAAAGTGGGCACATGTAAACACCTGATCGGATTGAACTTGCCCCATGTAAACACTTGCTCCAAAACCTTCAATCGGGTTTATTTTAATCAGATTGGAAGAAAGGTGTCCATGTAAACGCACCTACTGAAGGCCACTGCTCAGACACACAGCTGACATCAGTAAAATGATTAGCAGACAAACAGCAGGAGCTCGTCAATTAAGTGGGAAGTGGAACATCAAAAACCAAGCGTGGGACAAAAATAAACAATAAATATAATAAACAACAAAATGTATATTTTGGCTCCTACAGAGCCTTTTAGTGAAACAAAGTACTTTCAAAGTACTTTCTACTAGGACTACATATCCATTACATATCTCACATTTGTATGGTGTCGACTATAATAATAAACAATAAAAAAAGCTTCTCACATTTTCCATTATATAAATATGAACCTCAGATTATTAGCTATAGCCTATTTTGAGTGCATGGCCAAACAGCATTGGCCACGCCTCCAGGTCTTAAGTTAAGTCATAAGACCAGCTGGCACTTAACCCATTTTGACCTGAGATCAGATTTTAACATCCTGACAGTTTTCTGAAAAATCTATGTTCTATGTCGTTCTTCGATTTTTCAAAAATAGCAGACCTACAAGCTCGTAGCGCGCCACTCGGTGGCGCACTATGAGCTTGTAGATCTGCTATTTTAATACAAGAACTCATGGGCACATCAACATATACACCAAATAAATCTCTCCACATGCTGTTCAGGATGGCAACGTTCCTGACGCCTTAACTGCGACAGATGTTGGGCCCTGATGCAAGAGATGACGTAGTAAAACATATTTTATTTTTTTTATCCAGGGAAGGAGCTGAGCACATGTGCTCATTTTCAGCAACGCCCTGCACATAGACACACACACACACACACACACACACACACACACACACACACACACACACACACACACACACACACACACACACACACACACAGATATATATAAACTCTAGATAGCTCACCCGCGCTGTTGGCCAATGGAGAGCGACGTCGTTACGTGGCGGCCATCTTACCTCGGGACACATAACATTGTGTATATGGGGCATGTACTCTTAAATGACCATAATTTGCTCAATTTTCAACCGATTTTCAAACGGTTTGGGTTGTTATAAACGTCAGAGACGTCCGCATACTTATATGCTTTTATACGACGTTCATAAACAAAATTAAGCAGATAAGCGTCCTGAATCATAGCCACGTTGACAACGTTTGTAATAAACCAACCCGTTTGTAAATCCGTCAAGATTTGAGCGAGTTATGACTGTTTCTGTTTGAGCTGCCATTGAACATACTGTACTGTAGCCCCGAAGTAAGATGGCTGCCGGGTGAACGACGTCAGAAACTCCGCCTTGAGCCATCTAGACTTTATATATATCTATGCACACACACACACACACACACACACACACACACACACACACACACACACACACACACACACACACACACACACACACACACACACACACACACACACACATGTACACACACACTAAAACCTGGGAGCTGACCAGTACAACCACAGTCTTATACTGTTGGCCACTAAGCAGCTCCACTGGAGCAGTTGGGGGTTCAGTGCCTTGCTCAAGGGCACTTCAGCGGTGTTGGGTGAGTGATGACCAATCACTTCCCCACCCAGATCTTTCCTGCCCGTCCGGGGAATCGAACCGGCAACCTTTCGGCAACAAGGGCGCTCTTCTAACGCTTAGGCCACCGCTGCCCCCTGTATTATATGTAACGTAATATGGATGAATTATGTGAACTAGACAGATAATATTATAGGCATATGCTCATTTATTGGCATTATTTTTGTTAACGTGTTGCCCTTTTTACCCATGTTTCCATCTAGGCCTATATATGAAAAATCAATCGTTCTAATCCAAAGGTGCAAAGGAATACATCCTAAAGATGGAGTTTGACCAGGTCCCACAAACGGAGGAGGATGCGCCAACGCCACCACCAGCGAAGAAGCAACCGGACAGATTTGCTGATTGGGAAGATGACCCAGACAACGTTCTTCTGTGGTGGGGGTTCAATAAGGATCGCTTGCCAGCGCTCTCAAAACTGGCACGATTTATCCTGTGCATCCTCTGCTCCCTCAGAGAGGATGTGCATCCTCTGCTCCCTCAGAGAGGATGTGCATCCTCTGCTCCCTCAGAGAGGATGTGCATCCTCTGCTCCCTCAGAGAGGATGTGCATCCTCTGCTCCCTCAGAGAGGATGTGCATCCTCTGCTCCCTCAGAGAGGATGTGCATCCTCTGCTCCCTCAGAGAGGATGTGCATCCTCCTCTGCTTTTAGTGTCTGTGGACGCATTATGGAGGAAAGACGCACAGGCCTGGACCCGCAGGCCATCAGCAACATTCTGTTCCTCAACAGCAATATGATGAGGTAGATTAGATTAGCCTTATTGTGTAACTGGTTTGTCACTATAGGCTATTTGTTATAGATACACTCTTATTTTGTATCGTTTATTTCATGTTCTTGCATTTCATAATTGCATTGCGTGTGAGTGTGTGCTATAGCTATAGCGGTGGATACTGGATGGTTAGGCCTATAGGCTACTAGTGTGTGCTATAGGTTAGGCCTATAGGCTACTAGTGTGTGCTATAGCAGAGGATACTGCATGGTTAGGCCTATAGGCTACTAGTGTGTGCTATAGGTTAGGCCTATAGGCTACTAGTGTGTGCTATAGCAGAGGATACTGCATGGTTAGGCCTATAGGCTACTAGTGTGTGCTATAGCAGAGGATACTGCATGGTTAGGCCTATAGGCTACTAGTGTGTGCTATAGCAGTGGATACTGCATGGTTAGGCCTATAGGCTACTAGTGTGTGCTATAGCGGAGGATACTGCATGGTTAGGCCTATAGGCTACTAGTGTGTGCTATAGCAGTGGATACTGCATGGTTAGGCCTATAGGCTACTAGTGTGTGCTATAGCAGAGGATACTGCATGGTTAGGCCTATAGGCTACTAGTGTGTGCTATAGCGGAGGATACTGCATGGTTAGGCCTATAGGCTACTGTGATTTGATTTTGATAGGCCTATATGTTGTGTTAACGTTCGGCTTTATAGTTATAGGCCTATATTTATAGTTATAGGCCTATATTTGGCTGCTACTTTGACGATGGAGAGGAGCCACTATATTTCCACACTCACTCCCTAGGACCATATATTACTGTCGTAGCAAACATAGCCAATCTACAAGCTCAAATCGGCTATTTTTGCTATATTCTAATTGAAATCTTGAATTGTTCCTATTTTTTTATTGGAAAAGTAACATTTTCATGTAATTTCAAATGCTGTTAATTATAATTGTGTTGAGCATTCAGCTACTAACTTAGACTGAAGTAATTAAAGCGGGTCATGTTTGCATGTTGTGGAATTGTAAACAGCTGAAACCAGTATTATATCAGTATTCTGACATCAGCCTGAGGGGGGCTGCATGTGGCCCCCGTGCCGCCAGTTGCTCACCCCTGTTATAGAGGAATCATTTTAAATGTTCCCGACAGGTATAGATTGTAGCCAATGTGAATAATAGCTAATAATATTTGGGCTACAGTTAGCGGACAATATGGTTGTTAACTTGTTGCTGTCCAGTGTCCTCCTCCATGATGCTGTAGTGTGTATAATAGGAGTGGTAAATGGTAAATGGTGCATTTATATAGCACCTTTATCCAAGGCGCTTTACATAGATTGTGCATTACATTCACCCATTCATACACACATTCATACACCGATTGCGGCGGAAGCCATGCAAGGTACCAACCAGCACATCAGGAGCAATTTGGGGTTCAGTGTCTTGCCCAAGGACACTTCGACATGTAGACAGGAGGAGCCGGGATTCGAACCGCTGACCCATGGATCATTGGACGACCTGCTCTACCTCCTGAGCCACAGCCGCCCAGTCGGAGTGTTAACTTGTTGCTGTCCAGTGTCCTCCTCCATGATGCTGTAGTGTGTATAATAGGCTAATGCTGTGTACAGTATAGAGTACAGTATAGTGACGCCACCGCGCGCCTTTCTTTTAGCGGTTTAGCGGGACTAAACGATACAATTGCGGGATGGTTGCGGGACTAAATCTGACTTCTTTTTTTTTGTTGCGGGCGGGAGCGGCGGACAGGCCGTCACCGCGGGCGGGAGCGGCGGACAGGCCGTCACCGCGGGCGGGAGCGGCGGACAGGCCGTCACCGCGGGCGGGAGCGGCGGACAGGCCGTCACCGCGGGTGGGAGCGGCGGACAGGCCGTCACCGCGGGCGGGAGCGGCGGACAGGCCGTCACCGCGGGCGGGAGCGGCGGACAGGCCGTCACCGCGGGCGGGAGCGGCGGACAGGCCGTCACCGCGGGCGGGAGCGGCGGACAGGCCGTCACCGCGGGTGGGAGCGGCGGACAGGCCGTCACCGCGGGCGGGAGCGGCGGACAGGCCGTCACCGCGGGCGGGAGCGGCGGACAGGCCGTCACCGCGGGTGGGAGCGGCGGACAGGCCGTCACCGCGGGTGGGAGCGGCGGACAGGCCGTCACCGCGGGCGGGAGCGGCGGACAGGCCGTCACCGCGGGCGGGAGCGGCGGACAGGCCGTCACCGCGGGCGGTCAAAAATAAAATCATTGCGGGCGCGGTGCAGGAATGGGCTGAGATTCCACGGGAGCGGGCGGGAACAGGATCAATAAATCACTCCCGTGAAGGGCTCTAGTGTACAAATGTACAATATAAATCGTGGGTCCCAGAGATAGAAATGACATTAAATGGGGGTCCGTATAATGCATGTCAAACTGCCTTGAAATTAAACGGATTTGAGAATCCTTGCTAGAGCCGTAAACATCTTATCTTAATCACTGCTAGAGCCGTAAACATCTTATCTTATGGGGGTCCATTTGGGGGTCCTTGACGTGAACAGGTGTGGGAACCACTGCTGTGTTGTTGTGTACATGTTTAGGGTCAGGACATTGACTGCTGTGTTGTTGTGTACATGTTTAGGGTCAGGACATTGACGTCACGTCCTTTGTTTACTCCAGTCCAGTGTCATCCTACCACTTCTTTCTCCATGTAACTGCATCTCTGGCCACACGATGGCAGTGTTTCACATCACTCATGCAACTGGAGTTGAGCAGCCAGCTTATGTATGCAACAGTACAATATTTAACTTAAAAAAAAGAGTAGGGGTGCATGATTATGAAATTATGACCCATATCCGATCTCCGGATATGGGTCATATCTGACGATACCGATTCTGACCGATTCCGATATCGTACAGAGGACCACAATGGAAACAAGCCTATAGGCCCCATAGGGGCTGATTGGCCCAAAGCCTGTTAATAAAGTATTCAATCAATCAATAAATAAAAAGCCTATACTCTTTTCCAAGTGTCTGTTTTCACACCTGAATGAGACGAGAACACACATTAAATGTAGAAAAATGTAAAGTTTATTTTTACATCATATTTGATTTGCCTTTTGTTCTAGACTAGAGTTATTGGACACTTCTGATTTATATTGAACTCATTGATGATTTTTCATTTAAAAAACAATTTGCTGGTGAAAACCGATTAACCCATTTTGGGCGGGAACCCCTTTTGGTGTTTCTAGCATTATGTTATACTTTAGCTATTGAAAAATAGCAGATCTACAAGCTCATAGCGCGGCACCGAGTGAGCTTGTAGATCTGCTATTTTTGAAAAATCGTGAAAATGTGCCTCAAATCTTTGAATATTCTTTCAGAGTTTCAGTTTTTAACTCAAATCTTTGCTTCTGGAGGGTCTCTGGAACAACATGTTCTCAGATGGGGGTCGGCGGCCATGGAGGGTCTCTGGAACAACATGTTTTCAGATGGGGGTCGGCGGCCATGGAGGGTCTCTGGAACAACATGTTTTCAGATGGGGGTCGGCGGCCATGGAGGGTCTCTGGAACAACATGTTCTCAGATGGGGGTCGGCGGCCATGGAGGGTCTCTGGAACAACATGTTTTCAGATGGGGGTCGGCGGCCATGGAGGGTCTCTGGAACAACATGTTCTCAGATGGGGGTCGGCGGCCATGGAGGGTCTCTGGAACAACATGTTTTCAGATGGGGGTCGGCGGCCATGGAGGGTCTCTGGAACAACATGTTTTCAGATGGGGGTCGGCGGCCATGGAGGGTCTCTGGAACAACATGTTTTCAGATGGGGGTCGGCGGCCATGGAGGGTCTCTGGAACAACATGTTCTCAGATGGGGGTCGGCGGCCATGGAGGGTCTCTGGAACAACATGTTTTCAGATGGGGGTCGGCGGCCATGGAGGGTCTCTGGAACAACATGTTTTCAGATGGGGGTCGGCGGCCATGGAGGGTCTCTGGAACAACATGTTTTCAGATGGGGGTCGGCGGCCATGGAGGGTCTCTGGAACAACATGTTTTCAGATGGGGGTCGGCGGCCATGGAGGGTCTCTGGAACAACATGTTCTCAGATGGGGGTCGGCGGCCATGGAGGGTCTCTGGAACAACATGTTTTCAGACGGGGGTCGGCGGCCATGGAGGGTCTCTGGAACAACATGTTTTCAGACGGGGGTCGGCGGCCATGGAGGGTCTCTGGAACAACATGTTTTCAGATGGGGGTCGGCGGCCATGGAGGGTCTCTGGAACAACATGTTTTCAGATGGGGGTCGGCGGCCATGGAGGGTCTCTGGAACAACATGTTCTCAGATGGGGGTCGGCGGCCATGGAGGGTCTCTGGAACAACATGTTTTCAGACGGGGGTCGGCGGCCATGGAGGGTCTCTGGAACAACATGTTTTCAGATGGGGGTCGGCGGCCATGGAGGGTCTCTGGAACAACATGTTTTCAGACGGGGGTCGGCGGCCATGGAGGGTCTCTGGAACAACATGTTTTCAGATGGGGGTCGGCGGCCATGGAGGGTCTCTGGAACAACATGTTCTCAGATGGGGGTCGGCGGCCATGGAGGGTCTCTGGAACAACATGTTCTCAGATGGGGGTCGGCGGCCATGGAGGGTCTCTGGAACAACATGTTTTCAGACGGGGGTCGGCGGCCATGGAGGGTCTCTGGAACAACATGTTTTCAGATGGGGGTCGGCGGCCATGGAGGGTCTCTGGAACAACATGTTTTCAGACGGGGGTCGGCGGCCATGGAGGGTCTCTGGAACAACATGTTTTCAGATGGGGGTCGGCGGCCATGGAGGGTCTCTGGAACAACATGTTCTCAGATGGGGGTCGGCGGCCAATTACATATATTTTTTGGGGTCCTTGACATGAAATATTGAGAACCATTGATATAAAACATGAGGTTTTTTTAGAAAAAAAATACATTTTAAAAATACATTTTTAAAAATTCGACGTCAGGCCTAAATGGGTTAAATAATTTGTTTGAGACCGTTCCGATACCGATGTGGCATTTTTATGGCCGATTCCGATTACGCTACCGATTAATCGTGCATCCCTAAAAAAAGAGCCTTGTTCTTTGTTTCGTGTTTTTCATCCAAAAATAATTATAAAAATAAAATAAAAAAAAGGAATTTAAAAATAAAGAAAAACACAGGGCACGGTCATGTATATTGGGAGGGCAGGATGAGTCACCAGGAAACAGATTGTTGATGAATCTATCTGGTTAAAAGTGATTTTTTAAGTTACAATGTGTTTGTATAGGAAGAGGGCGGGGCAACTAAAATCAATATGAAATATATGAATGCTGAATAAAAACATGTATGTATGTATGTATGTATGTAATGGCCAATCTTATGACACTCTGGATATAGTGAGTTTGTCCTATATATTGTCCTATATATTGTCAGTGCTTTCAGGTAAACATCTGACCCGTGTAAATGCAGGTTCCACACATTCATGGTCTCCATCATATATCCATAATTGTGATCATAATAATAATCAGTCCAGTATATTGGACTGCTGTAATCACTACAGTATAGTAGCTTGGCCTCAACGTTGTGCTACATGTGTGCACATCCAGTCTCTGTAAAGGGACTAAAGGCCACTTCGGCCTTCAAAGTTCTCCTTTGAATATTTTCTAATCCCACCAGCCATTGTGATCATTATATCCATAACAACCATAATCATCATCATCAGATCTGTAATTGTGATCATTATATCCATAACAACCATAATCATCATCATCAGATCTGTAATTGTGATCATTATATCCATAACAACCATAATCATCATCATCAGATCTGTAATTGTGATCATTATATCCATAACAACCATAATCATCATCATCATCATCAGATCTGTAATTGTGATCATTATATCCATAACAACCATAATCATCATCATCATCATCAGAGCTGTAATTGTGATCATTATATCCATAACAACCATAATCATCATCATCATCATCAGATCTGTAATTGTGATCATTATATCCATAACAACCATAATCATCATCATCATCATCAGAGCTGTAATTGTGATCATTATATCCATAACAACCATAATCATCATCATCATCATCAGATCTGTAATTGTGATCATTATATCCATAACAACCATAATCATCATCATCATCATCATCATCATCATCATCAAACATGCACACATGATCTTTCCTCAGCCTGAGAGACACACAGTTGAGATTGAAGAGACTAGTGTGCATCTGGTCCACAGCTTCCCACGAGTTTGTCTCTTCACAGTAGCGCTCCATGCTCCAGGGATACCTATATGTACAGGAAGAGAGAAGAAAGAGAAGGGGCACGGTGGCACAGTTGGTAGTGCTGTCGCCTCACAGCTAGAAGGTCCTGGGTTCGATTCCCGCTCGGGGCGCTGGCAGCGTGTTTCCTCCTCCGCGTCATCAGTGCCCATACCCGAGGTGGGGTTGGCGAAAGGGCCTTTCTGTGTGGAGTTTGCATGTTCTCCCCGTGTCCCCTAGGGTAGGTACCCTCACATGTTCTCCCCGTGTCCCCTAGGGTAGGTACCCTCACATGTTCTCCCCGTGTCTCCTAGGGTAAGTACCCTCACATGTTCTCCCCGTGTCCCCTAGGGTAGGTACCCTCACATGTTCTCCCTGTGTCCCCTAGGGTAGGTACCCTCACATGTTCTCCCTGTGTCCCCTAGGGCAGGGGTTCTCTCGTTTTTGGCCGGGGACCCCCGGAAATGCTTTGGCAATGTCTCGGGACCCCCGCCCCGCGCCCTCCCGACCCCCAATATAAATTGACTGCTACAATAACCTTAAACCATTTTGGGCGGGAACCCCTTTTGGTGTTTTAAGCATTGTTATAATTTAGCTATTGAAAAATAGCAGATCTACAAGCTCATAGCGCGCCACCGAGTGGCGCGCTACGAGCTTGTAGATCTGCTATTTTTGAAAAATCGTGAAAATACATACCCGAGGTGGGGTTGGCGAAAGGGCCTTTCTGTGTGGAGTTTGCATGTTCTCCCCGTGTCCCCTAGGGTAGGTACCCTCACATGTTCTCCCCATGTCCCCTAGGGTAGGTACCCTCACATGTTCTCCCCGTGTCCCCTAGGGTAGGTACCCTCACATGTTCTCCCCGTGTCCCCTAGGGTAGGTACCCTCACATGTTCTCCCTGTGTCCCCTAGGGCAGGGGTTCTCTCGTTTTTGGCCGGGGACCCCCGGAAATGCTTCCCCTAGGGATGCAGTAATCCTGGTCTCTAAACAAACTGCCTCCCCCTGGCCAGCCGGGGCACCTGATGGAGGGGAAAGGAACTGGTTGGAATAACGTGCTCCTTCCACGCGCTACGTCCAACCAGGGAAACTCCCCCCCTGTCAGGTGTAAAGGAGCAACTTGGACACTCAGGCATGAAGGAAGCATGAGTTCAAGTCCGTTGCTCTCCCCATGTCCCCCATATATGGGGACTAGGTTGGCGGAGGGTGTGTAGAGCCCAGGATCACATTAGATATTGACACAGGGGTGAAAAATGGGTTACAAAATCGTGGGATAAAAATTAAGGGGGGGGGGGGATATCCCCTTTTTTATGATGAGGACATAATTATAAAGAAATGTGTTTTGCAAATATCGGCCTCATGGCAGCGCTAAGCAGCCGTTCTGTCAGAAGGTTTGTCGTTGGCATCCGGGGAGTGTGTGTGCACAGGTTGGCATCGACCGGACCGACGGTGCCGGAGATTAGCTGTACACGGACGGACGGACACAGGAACGGACACACACAGACACAGACGGACGGACGGACGGACGGACGGACGGACGGACGGACGGGGACACACACACACACACACACACACACACACACACACACACACACACACACACACACACACACACACACACACACACACACACACACACACACACACACACACACACACACACACACACACACACACACACACACACACACGGACGGACGGACGGACGGACGGACATTCATGGAGCAGCAGTGTCTTACTTGTCATTGTCACCCTGTCCTCCGAGTACGTAGATCTTTCCATCCACCACCACCGCACTATGCCAGTAGCGTCCCTCCTTCATGGGGGCACACATGGTCCACTGGTTGGTCTCTGGGTTGAAGCACTCCACGGTGTTTTCTGTGATCGCAGAGCGCCCCTCGCTGATGGCAGAGCGCCCCTGCCCCTCGCTAATGGCAGAGCACCCCTCGCTGATCGCAGAGCGCCCCTTGCTGATGGCAGAGCACCCCTCGCTGATCGCAGAGCGCCCCTCGCTGATGGCAGAGCGCCCCTGCCCCTCGCTGATGGCAGAGCGCCCCTGCCCCTCGCTGATGGCAGAGCAACCCTCGCTGATGGCAGAGCGCCCCTCGCTGATGGCAGAGCGCCCCTCGCTGATGGCAGAGCGCCCCTCGCTATCGGTCATCATATTATGACGCCGACCACCTATAGATAAACACTTTAATTCATCCCCTGCCAGCAATTTTTCGGATTCATCGAAAACACCTGTCCTTGGTTCTGGTGACTGATATTGTCCTTCTAATATGTGAGAGGGGGAGTGTTTTATTACTTTTTCTTCTGGAAAATGGAAAACATTTAAATAAATGGAGCTGGAAAAGAATAGCTTGTATCTCCTAATCTAGAAGAATAGCTTGTATCTCCTAATCTAGAAGAATAGCTTGTATCTCCTAATCTAGAAGAATAGCTTGTATCTCCTAATCTAGAAGAATAGCTTGTATCTCCTAATCTAGAAGAATAGCTTGTATCTCCTAATCTAGAAGAATAGCTTGTATCTCCTAATCTAGAAGAATAGCTTGTATCTCCTAATCTAGGGAACTCTCCATGGTTTAAAGAATAGCTTGTATCTCCTAATCTAGGGAACTCTCCGTGGTTTAAAGAATAGCTTGTATCTCTATGGAACTCTCCATGGTTTAAAGAATAGCTTGTATCTCTAGGGAACTCTCCGTGGTTTAAAGTATAGCTTGTATCTCTATGGAACTCTCCATGGTTTAAAGAATAGCTTGTATCTCTAGGGAACTCTCCGTGGTTTAACGAATAGCTTGTATCTCTAGGGAACTCTCCGTGGTTTAAAGTATAGCTTGTATCTCTAGGGAACTCTCCGTGGTTTAAAGGATAGCTTGTATCTCTAGGGAACTCTCCATGGTTTAAAGTATAGCTTGTATCTCTAGGGAACTCTCCGTGGTTTAAAGGATAGCTTGTATCTCTAGGGAACTCTCCATGGTTTAAAGTATAGCTTGTATCTCTAGGGAACTCTCCGTGGTTTAAAGTATAGCTTGTATCTCTAGGGAACTCTCCGTGGTTTAAAGTATAGCTTGTATCTCTAGGGAACTCTCCGTGGTTTAAAGGATAGCTTGTATCTCTAGGGAACTCTCCATGGTTTAAAGTATAGCTTGTATCTCTAGGGAACTCTCCGTGGTTTAAAGTATAGCTTGTATCTCTAGGGAACTCTCCATGGTTTACAGAATAGCTTGTATCTCTATGGAACTCTCCATGGTTTAAAGTATAGCTTGTATCTCTAGGGAACTCTCCATGGTTTAAAGTATAGCTTGTATCTCTAGGGAACTCTCCATGGTTTAAAGTATAGCTTGTATCTCTAGGGAACTCTCCATGGTTTAAAGTATAGCTTGTATCTCTAGGGAACTCTCCATGGTTTACAGAATAGCTTGTATCTCTAGGGAACTCTCCATGGTTTAAAGTATAGCTTGTATCTCTAGGGAACTCTCCATGGTTTAAAGAATAGCTTGTATCTCTAGGGAACTCTCCATGGTTTAAAGTATAGCTTGTATCTCTAGGGAACTCTCCATGGTTTAAAGTATAGCTTGTATCTCTAGGGAACTCTCCGTGGTTTAAAGTATAGTTTGTATCTCTAGGGAACTCTCCATGGTTTAAAGTATAGCTTGTATCTCTCCATGGTTTAAAGTATAGCTTGTATCTCTAGGGAACTCTCCGTGGTTTAAAGTATAGCTTGTATCTCTAGGGAACTCTCCATGGTTTAAAGTATAGCTTGTATCTCTAGGGAACTCTCCATGGTTTATAGTATAGCTTGTATCTCTAGGGAACTCTCCATGGTTTAAAGTATAGCTTGTATCTCTAGGGAGCTCTCCATGGTTTTGACCACATGGGCAAACACTCCAACACTCCACCACTCCAACACTCCAACACTCCACCACTCCAACACTCCAACACTCCAACACTCCAACACTCCAACACTCCATCACTCCAACACTCCAACACTCCAACACTCCAACACTCCAACACTCCAACACTCCAACACTCCATCACTCCAACACTCCAACACTCCAACACTCCAACACTCCAACACTCCAACACTCCATCACTCCAACACTCCAACACTCCAACACTCCAACACTCCAACACTCCAACACTCCATCACTCCATCACTCCAACACTCCAACACTCCAACACTCCAACACTCCAACACTCCAACACTCCAACACTCCAACACTCCATTACTCCAACACTCCAACACTCCACCACTCCAACACTCCAACACTCCAACACTCCAACACTCCAACACTCCACCACTCCAACACTCCAACACTCCATCACTCCAACACTCCATCACTCCAACACTCCAACACTCCAACACTCCAACACTCCATCACTCCAACACTCCAACACTCCAACACTCCAACACTCCAACACTCCATCACTCCAACACTCCATCACTCCAACACTCCAACACTCCACCACTCCAACACTCCATCACTCCATCACTCCAACACTCCAACACTCCAACACTCCATCACTCCAACACTCCACCACTCCAACACTCCAACACTCCAACACTCCAACACTCCATCACTCCAACACTCCATCACTCCAACACTCCAACACTCCATCACTCCAACACTCCAACACTCCAACACTCCACCACTCCAACACTCCACCACTCCAACACTCCAACACTCCAACACTCCAACACTCCACCACTCCAACACTCCAACACTCCAACACTCCAACACTCCATCACTCCAACACTCCATCACTC
>NW_027638064.1:372155-427433 GCF_951216825.1 Electrona antarctica | reverse complement strand
ATCGTGAAAATGTGGCACAAATCATTGAATATATATATTCTTTCAGAGCGAACGTTTTTAACTCAAATCTTTTCTGAGGGTTGTTTTCAGATGGGGGGTCGGCGGCCAATTACATATCATTTTTGCGGTCCTTGACATGAAATATTGAGCACCACTGATACAGAAACATGAGGTTTTTCAGAAAAACTGTCAGGATTTTGAAGACATTTAAAAAATGTCGACGTCATGCCTAAATGGGTTAAAGAAACTGTTAACTGGTATAATTAATAGATGTGTAACGTTTCCCCAGGTTGGCAGGGGAAGGTTGCAGCGCTGGTTGGCAGGTATCAATACACTTTAGAAGAGTTTCCCCAGACAGCGCTGGTTGGCAGGTATCAATACACTTTAGAAGAGTTTCCCCAGACAGCGCTGGTTGGCAGGTATCAATACACTTTAGAAGAGTTTCCCCAGACAGCGCTGGTTGGCAGGTATCAATACACTTTAGAAGAGTTTCCCCAGACAGCGCTGGTTGGCAGGTATCAATACACTTTAGACCCGGGCAGCGCTGGTTGGCAGGTATCAATACACTTTAGACCCGGGCAGCGCTGGTTGGCAGGTATCAATACACTTTAGAAGAGTTTCCCCAGACAGCGCTGGTTGGCAGGTATCAATACACTTTAGAAGAGTTTCCCCAGACAGCGCTGGTTGGCAGGTATCAATACCCTTTAGAAGAGTTTCCCCAGACAGCGCTGGTTAGCAGGTATCAATACACTTTAGAAGAGTTTCCCCAGACAGCGCTGGTTAGCAGGTATCAATACACTTTAGAAGAGTTTCCCCAGACAGCGCTGGTTAGCAGGTATCAATACACTTTAGAAGAGTTTCCCCAGACAGCGCTGGTTGGCAGGTATCAATACACTTTAGAAGAGTTTCCCCAGACAGCGCTGGTTGGCAGGTATCAATACACTTTAGACCCGGACAGCGCTGGTTGGCAGGTATCAATACATTTTTAGACCCACATGTTTGTTCCAGCGTGGATGATTACATTTATTTATTGATCACCTCTTGTCTTGATTGTGTAAACATGACGTCATGGACCGCTATGCTCCATAACAGGCTCGATAAGCCCAAAGCGTATTGATACCGGGTACTCGATAAACCCAAAGCTTATTGATACCGGGTACTCGATAATCCCAAAGCTTATTGATACCGGGTACTCGATAAGCCCAAAGCTTATTGATACCGGGTACTCGATAAGCCCAAAGCTTATTGATACCGGGTACTCGATAAGCCCAAAGCTTATTGATACCGGGTTCTCGATAAGCCCAAAGCTTATTGATACCGGGTACTCGATAAGCCCAACGCTTATTGATACCGGGTACTCGATAAAACCAAAGCTTATTGATACCGGGTACTCGATAAAACCAAAGCTTATTGATACCGGGTACTCGATAAGCCCAAAGCTTATCCCAGAGTTTATTGATAACGGGTACTCGATAATCCCAATGCTTATTGATACTGGGTACTCGATAAGGTCATGCTTATTGATAACGGGTACTCGATAAGGCCATGCTTATTGATAACGGGTACTCAATCAGTAAGACGCCTAAGGGCGAGAAGCGACCTCGCCCCAGACTGCTGGGCAAGCGCTGGCGCTTTGTCACGGGGGGGGGGGGGGGGGGGTCAACATGGAACGAATTCTATACTGGCCATATAAGGAGCATGTCTTGAGTCTACAGAGTTTGATGAGGTCAGATCAACATATGGAATGTCAGAACAGGTCAGCTCCATATATGGAGATCTAAGGGTGGTAGCCGGGACATTCTCTTGAGTGTACAGGGTTTGATGAGGGCCCAGGTAGGGCCGGGCCTTAATTTTCGCCGGGCCTTAATGTTCTTAGTTTTCGCCGGCTGCCGGGCGCGGCTGCACAAATGACTTTGGGGCAGGCCCGTCTAGAGTTTAAATGGACAGGTATCAGTCAACAGGCCCGTCTAGAGTTCAAATGGACAGGTATCAGTCAACAGGCCCGTCTAGAGTTTAAATGGACAGGTATCAGTCAACAGGCCCCTCTAGAGTTTAAATGGACAGGTATCAGTCAACAGGCCCGTCTAGAGTTTAAATGGACAGGTATCAGTCAACAGGCCCGTCTAGAGTTTAAATGGACAGGTATCAGTCAACAGGCCGGTCTAGAGTTTAAATGGACAGGTATCAGTCAACAGGCCCGTCTAGAGTTTAAATGGACAGGTATCAGTCAACAGGACCGTCTAGAGTTTAAATGGACAGGTATCAGTCAACAGGCCCGTCTAGAGTTTAAATGGACAGGTATCAGTCAACAGGCCCGTCTAGAGTTTAAATGGACAGGTATCAGTCAACAGGCCGGTCTAGAGTTTAAATGGACAGGTATCAGTCAACAGGCCCGTCTAGAGTTTAAATGGACAGGTATCAGTCAACAGGACCGTCTAGAATTTAAATGGACAGGTATCAGTCAACAGGCCCGTCTAGAGTTTAAATGGACAGGTATCAGTCAAAATTGTAAACGCGGACCTTCGGTCGCAAAGATTGTCCGTTATCGGTTATCGAGCTCCATCTCTAACTAAGGCTGAGCTACGGTTCTATCTAAGACACGTCCATCTGAACAATGCTGAGACAACAACAACAACAAAGTCATTTCACGCCTCACTGAGTCTCTGTTTACATCACGCAGTAAATCTAAAAACAGCAAAATAACAAGCCCCTGTGTGCAGCGCACGCACGCACGCACGCACGCACGCACGCACGCACGCACGCACACAAACAGCTGGCGTTTTTAGCTTCATGCACCAACAGCTAGCTTGTGAATCTGTTTAAAAACATTAGAAAAGTTCAGCTCCAGCCTGGAGGGGTATTGGATTTGAAACTTAACACGTTGTGGGCGGGAGGAGGAACCCCTTTTGGTGTTTTAAGGATTATGTTATACTTATAGCTATTTAAAAATAGCAGATCTACAAGCTCATAGCTCATAGCAGATCTACGAGCTTGTAGAAACACATATTCCGACCGACCGACCGACCGACCGACCGACCGACCGGCCTACCGACCGTCCGACCGGCCTACCGACCGACCGACCGACCGACCGACCGACCGACCGGCCGGCCTACCGACCGACCGACCGACCGACCGACCGACCGACCGTCCGACCGGCCTACCGACCGTCCGACCGGCCTACCGACCGACCGACCGTCCGACCGGCCTACCGACCGACCGGCCTACCGACCGACCGACCGACCGGCCGACCGACCGTCCGACCGGCCTACCGACCGGCCTACCGACCGGCCTACCGACCGACCGGCCTACCGACCGGCCTACCGACCGACCGACCGGGGATTACATTTAGATACATACATTTATTCCCCTGCAAATTATTTATTTATTTTGCCCTAAAGCTCCGTTGCTGTATAGCAGCAGTCTAGGTGACAAGGACTGTGTTCCTATACACACGCACGCACGCACACACGCACGCACGCACCCACGCACGCACACACTCACGCACGCACGCACACACTCACGCACGCACGCACACACACACGCACGCACGCACGCACGCACGCACACACGCACGCACACACTCACGCACGCACGCACACACTCACGCACGCACGCACACACGCACGCACGCACGCACGCACACACTCACGCACACACGCACACACTCAAGCACGCACGCACACACGCAAGCACGCACGCACGCACGCAAGCACGCACGCACGCACGCAAGCACGCACGCACGCACGCACGCACGCACGCACGCACGCACGCACGCACGCACGCACGCACGCACGCACACTCTTTATGTATAATGCACCAGCTATAGAGATTCCCTGCATGCATGTCTGTGGATTGGGAGCCCACTGGTGGACAGCGAGGATATTGCAAGTGGGACTCAAAACATCAACAGTGGATGTGGTGAAAATCTTAATTTTGAATATATTAATTATAATAATAATAATAATAATAATAGCAAATAATACTAATTTGAATGTCTTCATTTTAAATATCTAGATTTTTAATATCTGAACCCAGAGATATTAAAAATGGAGCCTCGTCAAGAGGCAAGATTTTTCTTGCTTGCCTCTTGACGAGGGCGGTCGCATTCTTTTTCTCTCTCCCTCTACTCCCTCTACTCCCTCTACTCCCTCTACTCCTGTCTGCCCAGAACTTCTCTTCTACACTGTCTCTTCGAAACTCCTGAAACTACCAAAACATGGAACTATTCATGGAATTAGTGTGCTGGTCTCTGTACGTGATAGACAACATTTTTCCATGTAAATTGGGTTCTGGAGAGCCCGCTCAATACCCTGATGGATCTTCACCCGCAAGTTATACCCAAGACTACAAGACTTGGCGTGTAATGTGCATGGAGATTATCAGCGTAGAAGAGGTATATCTATTTGGATTTACGGTGACAGGATTTCTGCTGATCGGGCTGTGCACTGGTCTTGTGTATCGAAGAATTGGAAAAGTGGCAGCGCTGAACGGAGCCCCTATGCTGCCTGCCGTGGCCGAGCTGGGCAGGGCACTTGGGGAGTTACATCAGAAGATGGACACGATCTTGGAAAAGGTCAGCGCCCTGCAGAGAGACATGACGGACGACAGAGAGCCATAACGGACAGAGAGGAGAAATAGCCATATTGCTATATCCCTCGCTCTAAAAACGAATCTGGACTTCCCCCCCATTGACAATCTCCACACGAACAGACAGCGCAAGAAAAGAATCCTCTGCCTCCCCCCCCACCTCAACCCCCACCCTCCCTCCTCCCTGACACCTGTTGTGTCTTCAGACTGGGCCGTGTTAGTTTCCACTGAACCCGCCATGATAACGCAGGACTTTGAGGCAACAGCGGCTGTTCATCTGAACATGAGCATAATGTAAACACACGCTTTATCTGCAAACACACACACACACACACACACACACACACACACACACACACACACACACACACACACACACACACACACACACACACTCAGTGTATGCGTGCGTGCGTGCGTGCGTGCGTGCGTGCGTGCGTGCGTGCGTGCGTGCGTGCGTGCGTGCGTGCGTGCGAGCGTGCGTGCGTGCGTGCGTGCGTGCGTGCACTGTGTGCTCAGCGCTATCTGCCCAGTACAGGCCCAGAATGCCGCTCTGCTCCGGTATCTCTCACTACAAATAAACAAGGACAACGACATCGCAGCGTGTCGTTGCTCTCTCCAGGTATTTCAACGGTTGTAAAGATAGCGAGCCGCGCGCTGCCTCGTTCCCTCACGCCGTCGACACGTTTCAGGGACTCATCTTTCACCACCATGTCTGTTTGGGCAGGAGAGGAAAAAGAAAAACTGCTTATCTCCATAATTCAAACAGCTTGTTTGTGTTTGTTCGTATAAATCAAACACTCAAGCAAACTTTATCGCACTATACAGCGTCACACAAACGCGTCAAAGGTAGCAGAGACGCTGTGGGCGCTGAGGGGGGGGGGGGGGGGCGTGTTCTCTCCTCCTCCATGTTCTCCCCGTGTCCCCTAGGGTAGGTACCCTCACATGTTCTCCCCGTGTCCCCTAGGGTAGGTACCCTCACATGTTCTCCCCGTGTCCCCTAGGGTAGGTACCCTCACATGTTCTCCCCGTGTCCCCTAGGGTAGGTACCCTCACATGTTCTCCCTGTGTCCCCTAGGGTAGGTACCCTCACATGTTCTCCCCGTGTCCCCTAGGGTAGGTACCCTCACATGTTCTCCCCGTGTCCCCTATAGGGTAGGTACCCTCACATGTTCTCCCCGTGTCCCCTAGGGTAGGTACCCTCACATGTTCTCCCCGTGTCCCCTAGGGTAGGTACCCTCACATGTTCTCCCCGTGTCCCCTAGGGTAGGTACCCTCACATGTTCTCCCCGTGTCCCCTAGGGTAGGTACCCTCACATGTTCTCCCCGTGTCCCCTAGGGTAGGTACCCTCACATGTTCTCCCCGTGTCCCCTATAGGGTAGGTAACTGCACATGTTCTCCCCGTGTCCCCTATAGGGTAGGTAACTGCACATGTTCTCCCCGTGTCCCCTAGGGTAGGTACCCTCACATGTTCTCCCCATGTCCCCTAGGGTAGGTACCCTCACATGTTCTCCCCGTGTCCCCTAGGGTAGGTACCCTCACATGTTCTCCCCGTGTCCCCTAGGGTAGGTACCCTCACATGTTCTCCCCGTGTCCCCTAGGGTAGGTACCCTCACATGTTCTCCCTGTGTCCCCTAGGGTAGGTACCCTCACATGTTCTCCCCGTGTCCCCTAGGGTAGGTACCCTCACATGTTCTCCCCGTGTCCCCTATAGGGTAGGTACCCTCACATGTTCTCCCCGTGTCCCCTAGGGTAGGTACCCTCACATGTTCTCCCCGTGTCCCCTAGGGTAGGTACCCTCACATGTTCTCCCCGTGTCCCCTAGGGTAGGTACCCTCACATGTTCTCCCCGTGTCCCCTAGGGTAGGTACCCTCACATGTTCTCCCCGTGTCCCCTATAGGGTAGGTAACTGCACATGTTCTCCCCGTGTCCCCTATAGGGTAGGTAACTGCACATGTTCTCCCCGTGTCCCCTAGGGTAGGTACCCTCACATGTTCTCCCCATGTCCCCTAGGGTAGGTACCCTCACATGTTCTCCCCGTGTCCCCTAGGGTAGGTACCCTCATATGTTCTCCCCATGTCCCCTAGGGTAGGTACCCTCACATGTTCTCCCCATGTCCCCTAGGGTAGGTACCCTCATATGTTCTCCCCGTGTCCCCTAGGGTAGGTACCCTCACATGTTCTCCCCGTGTCCCCTAGGGTAGGTACCCTCACATTTTCCCCCCGTGTCCCCGAGGGTAGGTACCCTCACATGTTCTCCCCATGTCCCCTAGGGTAGGTACCCTCACATGTTCTCCCCGTGTCCCCTAGGGTAGGTACCCTAAAAAAAACATGCAGTAATCCTGGTCTCTAAACTGCCTCCCCCTGGCCAGCTCAGGCGCCTGATGGAGGGGAAAGGAACTGTTCGGAAAAACGTGTTCCTTCCACGAGCTACGTCTGGCCAGGGAAACTCCCCCTGTGAAAAGAAGCAGCATGGACTCCTCATGCATAGAAGGAGGCATGAGGTCAGTCCGCTGCTCTCCCCAGGTTGGCAGATGAAGTGTAGCGCCCAGAAGGCATGAGGTCAGTCCGCTGCTCTCTCCAGGTTGGCAGGTGAAGTGTAGGTCAGTCCGCTGCTCTCCCCAGGTTGGCAGGTGAAGTGTAGCAGGAGGTCAGTCCGCTGCTCTCCCCAGGTTGGCAGGTGAAGTGTAGCCCAGGAGGTCAGTCCGCTGCTCTCCCCAGGTTGGCAGGTGAAGTGTAGCCCAGGAGGTCAGTCCGCTGCTCTCCCCAGGTTGGCAGGTGAAGTGTAGCCCAGGAGGTCAGTCCGCTGCTCTCCCCAGGTTGGCAGGTGAAGTGTAGCCCAGGAGGTCAGTCCGCTGCTCTCCCCAGGTTGGCAGGTGAAGTGTAGCCCAGGAGGTCAGTCCGCTGCTCTCCCCAGGTTGGCAGGTGAAGTGTAGCCCAGGAGGTCAGTCCGCTGCTCTCCCCAGGTTGGCAGATGAAGTGTAGCGCCCATGAGGTCAGTCCGCTGCTCTCCCCAGGTTGGCAGGTGAAGTGTAGCGCCCAGAGGTCAGTCCGCTGCTCTCCCCAGGTTGGCAGGTGAAGTGTAGCGCCCAGCATGAGGTCAGTCCGCTGCTCTCCCCAGGTTGGCAGGTGAAGTGTAGCGCCCAGCATGAGGTCAGTCCGCTGCTCTCCCCAGGTTGGCAGGTGAAGTGTAGCGCCCAGGAGGTCAGTCCGCTGCTCTCCCCAGGTTGGCAGGTGAAGTGTAGAGGTCAGTCCGCTGCTCTCCCCAGGTTGGCAGGTGAAGTGTAGGTCAGTCCGCTGCTCTCCCCAGGTTGGCAGGTGAAGTGTAGGTCAGTCCGCTGCTCTCCCCAGGTTGGCAGGTGAAGTGTAGGTCAGTCCGCTGCTCTCCCCAGGTTGGCCCAGGATTACATCATCGCTCTTGGCGCTGAGGCCAGATTCGAGCCATGTGGTATGTTATGCCGAGGGGTTCCTTGGAATATGGAGACATATCTAAAGAAAGTCTTTGTGAAGACACAATATCTTAAAAGAAGCATTAACATGTCTGCTATCATGGAAAAAATAAACTGAGTTGATAAAACGTATTGGTATGAAGCTGTAAGCAGCTGAATACAGCCCGATTTCACCCAAAACAGCACTTTGGAAAAAGTTGTAGTTCTGAGCCTGTTGTAGCGACTACTTCTTCACCTCCTGTTGTAGCGACTACTTCTTCACCTCCTGTTGTAGCGACTACTTCTTCACCTCCTGTTGTAGCGACTACTTCTTCACCTCCTGTTGTAGCGACTACTTCTTCCCATCAAATCATAGAAGTAGCGCTATGAGGCTGAGCTGTCGGCAGGAACTGTGTGACGCGTTTGAATGAAATCCAGAAAACTTCTTATTGTAGTTAAGGTGATTTATTAAGAAAATAACAAGGTCCAAAACTGTACTGAAAATGTTGATAAATGAAAACGTAGTATAAACGCAGATAAATGATTAAACAGTCAACAGAAAATATTGAGCCTAGAGCTGAAGGCCACTGCCCAGACACACAGCTCACCCCCATTGTTCTCACTGAAGGCCACAGCTCACCCCCATTGTTCTCACTGAAGGCCACTGCCCAGACACACAGCTCACCCCCATTGTTCTCACTGAAGGCCACAGCTCACCCCCATTGTTCTCACTGAAGGCCACTGCCCAGACACACAGCTCACCCCCATTGTTCTCACTGAAGGCCACTGCTCACCCTCATTGTTCTCACTAGGCACGTTTACATGTCACGTTCTAATCGGGTTAAAACAAGGTTTTAAATACACCCGATTTAAAATATCCATGTATACACCAAAATAAACCCGATCAAGTCCGACCCGATTTAAATTCTAATCGGGTGCAGAGGGGTGGTCTAGACTTTTTTTAAACCCGATCAAGAGGACATTTCTTCCATGTATACACCTTAACCCGATTAGAATCTGATATGTTCTTTCTGCACATCAAATCGTCGGCAATTTCTGTTGCTTAACCTCCTTGTTTTTGGCAGTGCGATGAGGCGGTATACCTCTCTCTCGTTCCCTCTCCCCCCTCTCTCTCTGCAAGCGCATGTGCACACACACACACACACACACACACACACACACGGCACTATAGCCGAAAATCTCCCATGCAAATAAAAAGTATAAATAAATAAAAGTGTTGCAGCCACTGAGATAATGGATGATGAGAATCACTCGTATGCTACCTGAAGTTGCATGCGCTGACCCCCCCCCCCCCCCCCCCCCCCCCTGCCTCTGTGATCGCAGATCTGTTTCTGTTTGGCTGAGGAAAGTTGATATCCAATATGCCTACATGCCATTATGGTTTAAACTTGAAGCCGTGCTGGTCGGTTTAGTGTGCTTCAAGTCAGAGTCGGACCAGCTCCGCTGCTTCAAGTCAGAGTCGGACCAGCTCCGCTGCTTCAAGTCAGAGTCGGACCAGCTCCGCTGCTTCAAGTCAGAGTCGGACCAGCTCCGCTGCTTCAAGTCAGAGTCGGACCAGCTCCGCTGCTTCAAGTCAGAGTCGGACCAGCTCCGCTGCTTCAAGTCAGAGTCGGACCAGCTCCGCTGCTTCAAGTCAGAGTTGGAACAGCTCCGCTGCAGCTACAGTAATTGATTTGACCTAGTTTCACGTCTTTTGCTAGTGATGTAATCAATTCATCATTTGGAACCACCTGCGTAAAATTCCACATTAGCCTATTTGACATTTTAAATGGCGTGCATGCCATGTACTCATTGTATATAGATATTTAATATAATATTCTTTCCATTGCAACTATAGGGTAGGGTAAAATGTGAAAGCTGAATTAATAATAAATAGTATAAAGACGAGACGACTCAGACCATAAGGGTTATTAATTACTAGCCACAAAATAAGCTGGAAATCAATCAACTCCGACGTCTGAAGGCTCTACCATTCAGTAGCCTACCATTGCTAAACAGACACAGTCCAAGTAGGCTAGTTGCATTCTCGACAGAGATGAGAGAGGAGAGATGGAACCCAGCCAGCATGCCCACTTGGGTCCCATGTGGTTTCAATGCGGGATACATGGGTACAAGTGGGAATGGGCTTGAACTGGAAACATGTAGTTCCAACATGGTCAACATGTGGGCTAACTTGCATGGGTTGGAAGTGGGCAAGCCCATGTAGTTCCAACATGGTCTACATGTGGGCTAACTGGCATGGGTTGGAAGTGGGCAAGCCCATCTACAAGTAGGGCTGTAGCCTGTAGGCCTACACAAACAGCAGCGTTGTAACAGTAGGCCTATAGAGCGTCGCAGTCCCGCCCCCTACCATGGCCCAGGAAACGATTCTCCGTTCATTTTCCTCATAGACATTTCAGAAAGTATTTATTTAAAGACGTTTACGCCGCGGACAAAGCCAACTCGAGTCGTGACAAATCATGACAATAAACATAATTTTTTGGGCCGAACAAATAATTAGAAAGAAGAAAGAAACGGCAGGTTACAACACTTTTTTGTTGTTTTTCTTCTTTGTAATTATTTGTTTGGTCCATATTGTTTGTGTTGTCATGAGTTGTCACGACTCGAGTTGGCTTTGTCCGCGGTGTAACCGTCTTTAAATAAATACTTTTTGAAATGTCTATGGGAAAAATGCATTGGGATTAATTTCCTGGGCCATGGTAGGGGGCGGGACTGCGACGCTCTAGAGCCTATAGGTATTAGGTAGGCCTACCATTACAATCCCTTTGTTCTTATGCTCATCTTCTCCACTCATTTCCCCCATCAGAAAAGTTGAAGTCAAACTGCTCTGCTGCTTCATTAACGAAACAAATCCAAATACATCCAGTGGCGGCCTTATATATGTTTCAATCGTTTCAATTGAAACGGGCCTCGAGCATCGGGGGCCTCCCGATTAAAAAACAGTTCAGTGTGTGTAAAGGCGGGAGGGAAGAATGGGTAAAAGTGGGAAAACACATGTGGTGACCCATTTTATAGTAATAATAGGCCTATTAATAATAATAGGGTTAGATGTGTGTATAATAATAATAATGTATTATTGAGTGGTGCAGCCACTTAAGGAACGGCAATATGTGTCCCTATGTCTGTCTGTCTGTATGTATGTCTGTCCGTCCGTTTAGGGTACCAACAGGTGACAAAGTGGCGCTGTCGAGCGTCACACCGTGCACAGGTGCATGATGGGAAGTTGAGATTGTTTTAGTGTACTGTACTGTACTGTACTGTACTGTACTGTACTGTACTGTACTGTACTGTACTGTACTGTACTTTTACATAATAGGTAGTTAATCAACTAGTCGACTAGTAAACTAGGCAACTAGTCAACTAGTAAAAATGACTAGAAGTGAATGCCCTACAGTACAATGTAGTACAGTATGAGTACAGTATAGTACAAGTAAGTACAGTACGACTACAGTACAAGTGCATTACAGTACGAGTACAGTACAGTACAATGTAGTAGGCTACAGTACAAGTACGGTATCAGTACAGTACAATGTAGTAGGCTACAGTACAAGTACGGTATCAGTACAGTACAGTACAATGTAGTAGGCTACAGTACAAGTACGGTATCAGTACAGTACAGTACAATGTAGTAGGCTACAGTACAAATACGGTATCAGTACAGTATGTCATGAACGGGGCCTCCCGCGTGCACTCACTGCACTAGCAGCGCTGAGACACTGACAAAAAAAGTCTTATAATAATAATTATTAATTATTAAAATGATGACGTCATGAACGGGGCCTCCCGGTCTCTAAGGCCGCCCCTGAGTACATCACCACTTACATGGGTCTGATTTCATTATACAAACAGTAGCTAATCTGATTAAAAGTGGGCACATGTAAACACCTGATCGGATTGAACTTGCCCCATGTAAACACTTGATCCAAAACCTTCAATCGGGTTTATTTTAATCAGATTGGAAGAAAGGTGTCCATGTAAACGCACCTACTGAAGGCCACTGCTCAGACACACAGCTGACATCAGTAAAATGATTAGCAGACAAACAGCAGGAGCTCGTCAATTAAGTGGGAAGTGGAACATCAAAAACCAAGCGTGGGACAAAAATAAACAATAAATATAATAACAAAATGTATATTTTGGCTCCTACAGAGCCTTTTAGTGAAACAAAGTACTTTCAAAGTACTTTCTACTAGGACTACATATCCATTACATATCTCACATTTTTATGGTGTCGACTATAATAATAAACAATAAAAAAAGCTTCTCACATTTTCCATTATATAAATATGAACCTCAGATTATTAGCTATAGCCTATTTTGAGTGCATGGCCAAACAGCATTGGCCACGCCTCCAGGTCTTAAGTTAAGTCATAAGACCAGCTGGCACTTAACCCATTTTGACCTGAGATCAGATTTTAACATCCTGACAGTTTTCTGAAAAATCTATGTTCTATGTCGTTCTTCGATTTTTCAAAAATAGCAGACCTACAAGCTCGTAGCGCGCCACTCGGTGGCGCACTATGAGCTTGTAGATCTGCTATTTTAATACAAGAACTCATGGGCACATCAACATATACACCAAATAAATCTCTCCACATGCTGTTCAGGATGGCAACGTTCCTGACGCCTTAACTGCGACAGATGTTGGGCCCTGATGCAAGAGATGACGTAGTAAAACATATTTTATTTCTTTTATCCAGGGAAGGAGCTGAGCACATGTGCTCATTTTCAGCAACGCCCTGCACATAGAAACACACACACACACACACACACACACACACACACACACACACACACACACACACACACACACACACACACACACACACACACACACACACACAGATATATATAAACTCTAGATAGCTCACCCGCGCTGTTGGCCAATGGAGAGCGACGTCGTTACGTGGCGGCCATCTTACCTCGGGACACATAACATTGTGTCTATGGGGCATGTACTCTTAAATGACCATAATTTGCTCAATTTTCAACCGATTTTCAAACGGTTTGGGTTGTTATAAACGTCAGAGACGTCCGCATACTTATATGCTTTTATACGACGTTCATAAACAAAAAGAAAATTAAGCAGATAAGCGTCCTGAATCATAGCCACGTTGACAACGTTTGTAATAAACCAACCCGTTTGTAAATCCGTCAAGATTTGAGCGAGTTATGACTGTTTCTGTTTGAGCTGCCATTGAACATACTGTACTGTAGCCCCGAAGCAAGATGGCTGCCGGGTGAACGACGTCAGAAACTCCGCCTTGAGCCATCTAGACTTTATATATATCTATGCACACACACACACACACACACACACACACACACACACACACACACACACACACACACACACACACACACACACACACACACACACACACACACACACACACACACACACACACACACACACTAAAACCTGGGAGCTGACCAGTACAACCACAGTCTTATACTGTTGGCCACTAAGCAGCTCCACTGGAGCAGTTGGGGGTTCAGTGCCTTGCTCAAGGGCACTTCAGCGGTGTTGGGTGAGTGATGACCAATCACTTCCCCACCCAGATCTTTCCTGCCCGTCCGGGGAATCGAACCGGCAACCTTTCGGCAACAAGGGCGCTCTTCTAACGCTTAGGCCACCGCTGCCCCCTGTATTATATGTAACGTAATATGGATGAATTATGTGAACTAGACAGATAATATTATAGGCATATGCTCATTTATTGGCATTATTTTTGTTAACGTGTTGCCCTTTTTACCCATGTTTCCATCTAGGCCTATATATGAAAAATCAATCGTTCTAATCCAAAGGTGCAAAGGAATACATCCTAAAGATGGAGTTTGATCAGGTCCCACAAACGGAGGAGGAGGATGTGCCAACAACCAGCGAAGAAGCAACCGGACAGATTTGCTGATTGGGAAGATGACCCAGACAACGTTCTTCTGTGGTGGGGGTTCAATAAGGATCGCTTGCCAGCGCTCTCAAAACTGGCACGATTTATCCTGTGCATCCTCTGTGCCCTCAGAGAGGATGTGCATCCTCTGCTCCCTCAGAGAGGATGTGCATCCTCTGCACCCTCAGAGAGGATGTGCATCCTCTGCGCCCTCAGAGAGGATGTGCATCCTCCTCTGCTTTTAGTGTCTGTGGACGCATTATGGAGGAAAGACGCACAGGCCTGGACCCGCAGGCCATCAGCAACATTCTGTTCCTCAACAGCAATATGATGAGGTAGATTAGATTAGCCTTATTGTGTAACTGGTTTGTCACTATAGGCTATTTGTTATAGATACACTCTTATTTTGTATCGTTTATTTCATGTTCTTGCATTTCATAATTGCATTGCGTGTGAGTGTGTGCTATAGCTATAGCGGTGGATACTGGATGGTTAGGCCTATAGGCTACTAGTGTGTGCTATAGGTTAGGCCTATAGGCTACTAGTGTGTGCTATAGGTTAGGCCTATAGGCTACTAGTGTGTGCTATAGGTTAGGCCTATAGGCTACTAGTGTGTGCTATAGCAGAGGATACTGCATGGTTAGGCCTATAGGCTACTAGTGTGTGCTATAGGTTAGGCCTATAGGCTACTAGTGTGTGCTATAGGTTAGGCCTATAGGCTACTAGTGTGTGCTATAGCAGAGGATACTGCATGGTTAGGCCTATAGGCTACTAGTGTGTGCTATAGGTTAGGCCTATAGGCTACTAGTGTGTGCTATAGCAGAGGATACTGCATGGTTAGGCCTATAGGCTACTAGTGTGTGCTATAGCAGTGGATACTGCATGGTTAGGCCTATAGGCTACTAGTGTGTGCTATAGCAGTGGATACTGCATGGTTAGGCCTATAGGCTACTAGTGTGTGCTATAGCAGTGGATACTGCATGGTTAGGCCTATAGGCTACTAGTGTGTGCTATAGCAGTGGATACTGCATGGTTAGGCCTATAGGCTACTAGTGTGTGCTATAGCAGTGGATACTGCATGGTTAGGCCTATAGGCTACTAGTGTGTGCTATAGCGGAGGATACTGCATGGTTAGGCCTATAGGCTACTAGTGTGTGCTATAGCAGTGGCTACTGCATGGTTAGGCCTATAGGCTACTAGTGTGTGCTATAGCAGTGGATACTGCATGGTTAGGCCTATAGGCTACTGTGATTTGATTTTGATAGGCCTATATGTTGTGTTAACGTTCGGCTTTATAGTTATAGGCCTATATTTATAGTTATAGGCCTATATTTGGCTGCTACTTTGACGATGGAGAGGAGCCACTATATTTCCACACTCACTCCCTAGGACCATATATTACTGTCGTAGCAAACATAGCCAATCTACAAGCTCAAATCGGCTATTTTTGCTATATTCTAATTGAAATCTTGAATTGTTCCTATTTTTTTATTGGAAAAGTAACATTTTCATGTAATTTCAAATGCTGTTAATTATAATTGTGTTGAGCATTCAGCTACTAACTTAGACTGAAGTAATTAAAGCGGGTCATGTTTGCATGTTGTGGAATTGTAAACAGCTGAAACCAGTATTATATCAGTATTCTGACATCAGCCTGAGGGGGGCTGCATGTGGCCCCCGTGCCGCCAGTTGCTCACCCCTGTTATAGAGGAATCATTTTAAATGTTCCCGACAGGTATAGATTGTAGCCAATGTGAATAATAGCTAATAATATTTGGGCTACAGTTAGCGGACAATATGGTTGTTAACTTGTTGCTGTCCAGTGTCCTCCTCCATGATGCTGTAGTGTGTATAATAGGAGTGGTAAATGGTAAATGGTGCATTTATATAGCACCTTTATCCAAGGCGCTTTACATAGATTGTGCATTACATTCACCCATTCACACACACATTCATACACCGATTGCGGCGGAAGCCATGCAAGGTACCAACCAGCACATCAGGAGCAATTTGGGGTTCAGTGTCTTGCCCAAGGACACTTCGACATGTAGACAGGAGGAGCCGGGATTCGAACCGCTGACCCATGGATCATTGGACGACCTGCTCTACCTCCTGAGCCACAGCCGCCCAGTCGGAGTGTTAACTTGTTGCTGTCCAGTGTCCTCCTCCATGATGCTGTAGTGTGTATAATAGGCTAATGCTGTGTACAGTATAGAGTACAGTATAGTGACGCCACCGCGCGCCTTTCTTTTAGCGGTTTAGCGGGACTAAACGATACAATTGCGGGATGGTTGCGGGACTAAATCTGACTTCTTTTTTTTTGTTGCGGGCGGGAGCGGCGGACAGGCCGTCACCGCGGGCGGGAGCGGCGGACAGGCCGTCACCGCGGGCGGGAGCGGCGGACAGGCCGTCACCGCGGGCGGTCAAAAATAAAATCATTGCGGGCGCGGTGCAGGAATGGGCTGAGATTCCACGGGAGCGGGCGGGAACAGGATCAATAAATCACTCCCGTGAAGGGCTCTAGTGTACAAATGTACAATATAAATCGTGGGTCCCAGAGATAGAAATGACATTAAATGGGGGTCCGTATAATGCATGTCAAACTGCCTTGAAATTAAACGGATTTGAGAATCCTTGCTAGAGCCGTAAACATCTTATCTTAATCACTGCTAGAGCCGTAAGCATCTTATCTTATGGGGGTCCATTTGGGGGTCCTTGACGTGAACAGGTGTGGGAACCACTGCTGTGTTGTTGTGTACATGTTTAGGGTCAGGACATTGACTGCTGTGTTGTTGTGTACATGTTTTGGGTCAGGACATTGACGTCACGTCCTTTGTTTACTCCAGTCCAGTGTCATCCTACCACTTCTTTCTCCATGTAACTGCATCTCTGGCCACACGATGGCAGTGTTTCACATCACTCATGCAACTGGAGTTGAGCAGCCAGCTTATGTATGCAACAGTACAATATTTAACTTAAAAAAAAGAGTAGGGGTGCATGATTATGAAATTATGACCCATATCCGATCTCCGATTATTCACAGGGTCATATCTGACGATACCGATTCTGACCGATTCCGATATCGTACAGAGGACCACAATGGAAACAAGCCTATAGGCCCCATAGGGGCTGATTGGCCCAAAGCCTGTTAATAAAGTATTCAATCAATCAATAAATAAAAAGCCTATACTCTTTTCCAAGTGTCTGTTTTCACACCTGAATGAGACGAGAACACACATTAAATGTAGAAAAATGTAAAGTTTATTTTTACATCATATTTGATTTGCCTTTTGTTCTAGACTAGAGTTACTAGACACTTCTGATTTATATTGAACTCATTGATGATTTTTCATTTAAAAAACAATTTGCTGGTGAAAACCGATTAACCCATTTTGGGCGGGAACCCCTTTTGGTGTTTCTAGCATTATGTTATACTTTAGCTATTGAAAAATAGCAGATCTACAAGCTCATAGCGTGCCACCGAGTGAGCTTGTAGGTCTGCTATTTTTGAAAAATCGTGAAAATGTGCCTCAAATCTTTGAATATTCTTTCAGTTTCAGTTTTTAACTCAAATCTTTGCTTCTGGAGGGTCTCTGGAACAACATGTTTTCAGATGGGGGTCGGCGGCTCTGGAGGGTCTCTGGAACAACATGTTTTCAGATGGGGGTCGGCGGCCATGGAGGGTCTCTGGAACAACATGTTTTCAGATGGGGGTCGGCGGCCATGGAGGGTCTCTGGAACAACATGTTTTCAGATGGGGGTCGGCGGCTCTGGAGGGTCTCTGGAACAACATGTTTTCAGATGGGGGTCGGCGGCTCTGGAGGGTCCCACTATCCCACTTTCACTCACTCCTCTCTGCCTTCTCCCTCTCACTAACCACTGCTCAAACCTCTTTCTACCACACCAAAATCCAATCCTGTACTTCTAACCCAAGGAAGCTCCTCTCCACTTTCTCCTCCCTCCTTAAGCCCCCTCCCCCCACTCAACCTTCATCCCTCACTGCTGATGTTTTTGTCAACTACTTCGAGAAGAAGGTTGACGATATCAGCAGCTCCTTCCCCCCCCTCCCCCATAAAGTGGCATCTGACTCAACCAACACTAACCCCAACATACCATGCATGTCCTCCTTCTCTCCTCTTTCCCCAGACGAGGTCCTACAACTAGTGACTTCCACTAGACCTACCACCTGTCCTCTCGACCCTGTCCCGTCTCCAATCTTCCAGACCATCGCACCTGATCTGCTCCCCTTCATCACCTCCATCATCAACACCTCAGTAACCTCAGGCTGCGTCCCATCTGCCCTCAAGTCAGCCAGAGTAACACCACTCCTCAAGAAACCAACCCTTGACCCCTCAGATGTCAAGAACTACAGACCGGTATCACTCCTTTCATTTCTATCAAAAAGCATTGAACGTGTTGTCTCCAACCAGCTCTCTCTCCATCTCTCACATAACAACCTGCTGGATCCCAACCAGTCCGGATTCAAAAAGGCCCACTCCACAGAAACTGCCCTGCTGGCAGTCACAGAAGCACTACATGCTGCCCAGGCTGCTTCCCACTCTGCAGTCCTGATTCTCCTAGACCTATCAGCAGCATTTGACACAGTGAACCACCAGCTGCTCCTAGACACCCTAGTGGATCTAGGCATCGGCGGGACGGCACTAAAGTGGTTCTCCTCTTACCTCACCGACCGGACCTACCAGGTCTCCTGGAAAGGTCTGTTATCATCCCCCCGAACCCTCCAAACTGGGGTCCCACAGGGATCTGTACTTGGTCCCCTCCTTTTCTCACTGTACACTAAATCCCTTGGCACTATCATCTCTGCTCACAATATATCCTATCACTGTTATGCCGATGACACACAACTGTTTCTATCCTTCCCCCCCTCTGCCACCCAGGTGGAAGAGCGCATCACTGCTTGCCTGGCTGACATCTCACAGTGGATGTCCTCCAACCACCTCAAGCTGAACCCAGACAAGACTGAGCTTCTCTTCTTCCCAGCTAAGTCCTGCCCGATGCGGGAGCTAACTATTTCCGTAGACAACGCCCTGGTAACGTCTGTCCCAACAGCCAGGAACCTTGGTGTTGTCCTGGACAGTCAGCTCTCGTTCAAAACTCACATCACAGCTGTCACTCGATCCTGTAGGTTCACACTCTATAACATACGACGAATTAGACCGTTCCTCACCCAGGAATCATCCCAGCTCCTAATCCAGACAACAGTCCTGTCAAAACTTGACTATTGTAACTCTCTCCTTACTGGCCTACCGGCATGTGCACTGAAGCCTCTCCAACTGATCCAAAATGCCGCAGCTCGCTTGGTCTTCAACCAGCCAAAATTCTCACATGTCTCCCCCCTGCTCCGCTCCCTGCACTGGCTCCCGGTCGCTGCCCGCACAGAATACAAAACTCTGATGTTGGCATTTAAAGCAACCAAAGGTATGGCTCCCCCATATCTTGCCAGCATGATTGAACCCTACAAACCCTCCCGCGCACTCAGATCAGCCAACGCAGGGAAGCTGGAAGTACCCTCACTAAAAACGCCGGGACAACGCTCCACACGTCCCAAACTCTTCTCCCTTCTGGCCCCAAAACTGTGGAATGCACTTCCCGTTGCAATCAGAACTGCAGCATCACTCCCGATCTTCCGCCGTAGTCTGAAAACCCACCTTTTCAGACTCCATCATGGCCCATAGCACTTACCCTACCCCCCTTAGACAGCACTTCTTAGACTTATATAGCATTTGAAACAGACTTATAGCATGTCATGTAGACAGCACAATAAGTGCATTGTATGTAGTCATAGCACTTCATAGTATATATGTACAGCATAGTATAGCATATATGTATAGTTTATATGTATAGTGTCATTATATAGATATGTTCTAGTTATAGTTTATATGTATAGTGTCATTATATAGATATGTTCTAGTCACGTTCTTAGCTTACGCATGTTTCGCGATAAATGCATTTTACATATGCGATGTATTCCCATGCTTTTTGTTCTTGCTTAATGTAAATCGCTCTGGATTAAGAGCGTCTGCTAAATGCCTAAATTGTAAAATTGTAAATTCTCTGGAGGGTCTCTGGAACAACATGTTCTCAGATGGGGGTCGGCGGCTCTGGAGGGTCTCTGGAACAACATGTTTTCAGATGGGGGTCGGCGGCCATGGAGGGTCTCTGGAACAACATGTTCTCAGATGGGGGTCGGCGGCTCTGGAGGGTCTCTGGAACAACATGTTTTCAGATGGGGGTCGGCGGCCATGGAGGGTCTCTGGAACAACATGTTTTCAGATGGGGGTCGGCGGCTCTGGAGGGTCTCTGGAACAACATGTTTTCAGATGGGGGTCGGCGGCTCTGGAGGGTCTCTGGAACAACATGTTCTCAGATGGGGGTCGGCGGCCATGGAGGGTCTCTGGAACAACATGTTCTCAGATGGGGGTCGGCGGCCATGGAGGGTCTCTGGAACAACATGTTTTCAGATGGGGGTCGGCGGCCATGGAGGGTCTCTGGAACAACATGTTCTCAGATGGGGGTCGGCGGCTCTGGAGGGTCTCTGGAACAACATGTTTTCAGATGGGGGTCGGCGGCCATGGAGGGTCTCTGGAACAACATGTTCTCAGATGGGGGTCGGCGGCTCTGGAGGGTCTCTGGAACAACATGTTTTCAGATGGGGGTCGGCGGCCATGGAGGGTCTCTGGAACAACATGTTTTCAGATGGGGGTCGGCGGCTCTGGAGGGTCTCTGGAACAACATGTTTTCAGATGGGGGTCGGCGGCTCTGGAGGGTCTCTGGAACAACATGTTCTCAGATGGGGGTCGGCGGCCATGGAGGGTCTCTGGAACAACATGTTCTCAGATGGGGGTCGGCGGCCATGGAGGGTCTCTGGAACAACATGTTTTCAGATGGGGGTCGGCGGCTCTGGAGGGTCTCTGGAACAACATGTTCTCAGATGGGGGTCGGCGGCCATGGAGGGTCTCTGGAACAACATGTTTTCAGATGGGGGTCGGCGGCCATGGAGGGTCTCTGGAACAACATGTTTTCAGATGGGGGTCGGCGGCTCTGGAGGGTCTCTGGAACAACATGTTTTCAGATGGGGGTCGGCGGCCATGGAGGGTCTCTGGAACAACATGTTCTCAGATGGGGGTCGGCGGCTCTGGAGGGTCTCTGGAACAACATGTTCTCAGATGGGGGTCGGCGGCCATGGAGGGTCTCTGGAACAACATGTTCTCAGATGGGGGTCGGCGGCCAATTACATATATTTTTTGGGGTCCTTGACATGAAATATTGAGAACCATTGATATAAAACATGAGGTTTTTTTAGAAAAAAAATACATTTTAAAAAGACATTTTTAAAATTTCGACGTCAGGCCTAAATGGGTTAAATAATTAGTTTGATACCGTTCCGATACCGATGTGGCATTTTTATGGCCGATTCCGATTACGCTACCGATTAATCGTGCATCCCTAAAAAAAGAGCCTTGTTCTTTGTTTCGTGTTTTTCATCCAAAAATAATTATAAAAATAAAATAAAAAAAAGGAATTTAAAAATAAAGAAAAACACAGGGCACGGTCACGTATATTGGGAGGGCAGGATGAGTCACCAGGAAACAGATTGTTGATGAATCTATCTGGTTAAAAGTGAATTTTTAAGTTACAATGTGTTTGTATAGGAAGAGGGCGGGGCAACTAAAATCAATATGAAATATATGAATGCTGAATAAAAAAATGTATGTATGTATGTATGTATGTATGTATGTATGTATGTATGTATGTATGTATGTATGTATGTATGTATGTATGTATGTATGTATGTAATGGCCAATCTTATGACACTCTGGATATAGTGAGTTTGTCCTATATATTGTCCTATATATTGTCCTATATATTGTCAGTGCTGTCAGGTAAACATCTGACCTGTGTAAATGCAGGTTCCACACATTCATGGTCTCCATCATATATCCATAATTGTGATCATAATAATAATCAGTCCAGTATATTGGACTGCTGTAATCACTACAGTATAGTAGCTTGGCCTCAACGTTGTGCTACATGTGTGCACATCCAGTCTCTGTAAAGGCACTAAAGGCCACTTCGGCCTTCAAAGTTCTCCTTTGAATATTTTCTAATCCCACCAGCCATTGTGACAACCATAATCATCATCATCAGATCTGTAATTGTGATCATTATATCCATAATAATCATCATCATCATCATCAAACATGCACACATGATCTTTCCTCAGCCTGAGAGACACACAGTTGAGATTGAAGAGACTTGTGTGCATCTGGTCCACAGCTTCCCACGAGTTCGTCTCTTCACAGTAGCGCTCCATGCTCCAGGGATACCTATATGTACAGGAAGAGAGAAGAAAGAGAAGGGGCACGGTGGCACAGTTGGTAGTGCTGTCGCCTCACAGCTAGAAGGTCCTGGGTTCGATTCCCGCTCGGGGCGCTGGCAGCGTGTTTCCTCCTCCGCGTCATCAGTGCCCATACCCGAGGTGGGGTTGGCGAAAGGGCCTTTCTGTGTGGAGTTTGCATGTTCTCCCCGTGTCCCCTAGGGTAGGTACCCTCACATGTTCTCCCCGTGTCCCCTAGGGTAGGTACCCTCACATGTTCTCCCCGTGTCTCCTAGGGTAAGTACCCTCACATGTTCTCCCCGTGTCCCCTAGGGTAGGTACCCTCACATGTTCTCCCTGTGTCCCCTAGGGTAGGTACCCTCACATGTTCTCCCTGTGTCCCCTAGGGCAGGGGTTCTCTCGTTTTTGGCCGGGGACCCCCGGAAATGCTTTGGCAATGTCTCGGGACCCCCGCCCCGCCCCCTCCCGACCCCCAATATAAATTGACTGCTACAATAACCTTAAACCATTTTGGGCGGGAACCCCTTTTGGTGTTTTAAGCATTGTTATAATTTAGCTATTGAAAAATAGCAGATCTACAAGCTCATAGCGCGCCACTCAGCTTGTAGGTCTGCTATTTTTGAAAAATCGTGAAAATACATTTTAAAAAAATCTTTTTTATTTAATAAATAATTTGGGGACCCCCTAAAATAATTTGGCGACCCCCCGAGGGGTCGCGACCCACGGGTTGAGAACCCCTGCCCTAGGGTAGGTACCCTCACATGTTCTCCCCGTGTCCCCTAGGGTAGGTACCCTCACATGTTCTCCCCGTGTCCCCTAGGGTAGGTACCCTCACATGTTCTCCCCGTGTCCCCTAGGGTAGGTACCCTCACATGTTCTCCCCGTGTCCCCTAGGGTAGGTACCCTCACATGTTCTCCCCGTGTCCCCTAGGGTAGGTACCCTCACATGTTCTCCCCGTGTCCCCTAGGGTAGGTACCCTCACATGTTCTCCCCTTGTCCCCTAGGGTAGGTACCCTCACATGTTCTCCCCGTGTCCCATAGGGTAGGTACCCTCACATGTTCTCCCCGTGTCCCCTAGGGTAGGTACCCTCACAAAAAACATGCAGTAATCCTGATCTCTAAACTGCCTCCCCCTGGCCAGCCGGGGCACCTGATGGAGGGGAAAGGAACTGGTTGGAATAACGTGCTCCTTCCACGCGCTACGTCCAACCAGGGAAACTCCCCCCTGTCAGGTGTAAAGGAGCAACTTGGACACTCAGGCATGAAGGAAGCATGAATTCAAGTCCGTTGCTCTCCCCATGTCCCCCATATATGGGGACTAGGTTGGCGGAGGGTAGAGCCCAGGGTCACATTAGATAATTGACACAGGGGTGAAAAATGGGTTACAAAATCGTGGGATAAAAATTAAGGAGGGGGGGGGGATATCCCCTTTTTTATGATGAGGACATATAAAGAAATGTGTTTTGCAAATATCGGCCTCATGGCAGCGCTAAGCAGCCGTTCTGTCAGAAGGTTTGTCGTTGGCATCCAGGGAGTGTGGGTGCACAGGTTGGCATCGACCGGACCGACGGTGCCGGAGATTAGCTGTACACGGACGGACGGACACAGGAACGGACACACACAGACACAGACGGACGGACGGACGGACGGACGGACGGACGGACGGACGCACACACACACACACACACACACACACACACACACACACACACACACACGAACACACACACACACACACACACACACACACACACGGACGGACGGACGGACGGACGGACGGACGGACGGACATTCATGGAGCAGCAGTGTCTTACTTGTCATTGTCACCCTGTCCTCCGAGTACGTAGATCTTTCCATCCACCACCACCGCACTATGCCAGTAGCGTCCCTCCTTCATGGGGGCACACATGGTCCACTGGTTGGTCTCTGGGTTGAAGCACTCCACGGTGTTTTCTGTGATCGCAGAGCGCCCCTCGCTGATGGCAGAGCGCCCCTGCCCCTCGCTAATGGCAGAGCACCCCTCGCTGATCGCAGAGCGCCCCTTGCTGATGGCAGAGCACCCCTCGCTGATCGCAGAGCGCCCCTCGCTGATGGCAGAGCGCCCCTGCCCCTCGCTGATGGCAGAGCGCCCCTGCCCCTCGCTGATGGCAGAGCAACCCTCGCTGATGGCAGAGCGCCCCTCGCTGATGGCAGAGCGCCCCTCGCTGATGGCAGAGCGCCCCTGCCCCTCGCTGATGGCAGAGCGCCCCTCGCTGATGGCAGAGCGCCCCTGCCCCTCGCTGATGGCAGAGCAACCCTCGCTGATGGCAGAGCGCCCCTCGCTGATGGCAGAGCGCCCCTCGCTGATGGCAGAGCGCCCCTGCCCCTCACTGATGGCAGAGCAACCCTCGCTGATGGCAGAGCGCCCCTCGCTGATGGCAGAGCGCCCCTCGCTGATGGCAGAGCGCCCCTCGCTATCGGTCATCATATTATGACGCCGACCACCTATAGATAAACACTTTAATTCATCCCCTGCCAGCAATTCTTCGGATTCATCGAAAACACCTGTCCTTGGTTCTGGTGACTGATATTGTCCTTCTAATATGTGAGAGGGGGAGTGTTTTATTACTTTTTCTTCTGGAAAATGGAAAACTATAAAATGGAGCTGGAAAAGAATAGCTTGTATCTCCTAATCTAGAAGAATAGCTTGTATCTCCTAATCTAGAAGAATAGCTTGTATCTCCTAATCTAGAAGAATAGCTTGTATCTCCTAATCTAGAAGAATAGCTTGTATCTCCTAATCTAGAAGAATAGCTTGTATCTCCTAATCTAGAAGAATAGCTTGTATCTCCTAATCTAGAAGAATAGCTTGTATCTCCTAATCTAGGGAACTCTCCATGGTTTAAAGAATAGCTTGTATCTCCTAATCTAGGGAACTCTCCGTGGTTTAAAGAATAGCTTGTATCTCTATGGAACTCTCCATGGTTTAAAGAATAGCTTGTATCTCTAGGGAACTCTCCGTGGTTTAAAGTATAGCTTGTATCTCTATGGAACTCTCCATGGTTTAAAGAATAGCTTGTATCTCTAGGGAACTCTCCGTGGTTTAAAGAATAGCTTGTATCTCTAGGGAACTCTCCGTGGTTTAAAGAATAGCTTGTATCTCTATGGAACTCTCCATGGTTTAAAGAATAGCTTGTATCTCTAGGGAACTCTCCATGGTTTACAGAATAGCTTGTATCTCTATGGAACTCTCCATGGTTTAAAGAATAGCTTGTATCTCTATGGAACTCTCCATGGTTTAAAGAATAGCTTGTATCTCTATGGAACTCTCCATGGTTTAAAGAATAGCTTGTATCTCTATGGAACTCTCCATGGTTTAAAGAATAGCTTGTATCTCTATGGAACTCTCCATGGTTTAAAGTATAGCTTGTATCTCTAGGGAACTCTCCGTGGTTTAAAGGATAGCTTGTATCTCTAGGGAACTCTCCGTGGTTTAAAGTATAGCTTGTATCTCTAGGGAACTCTCCGTGGTTTAAAGGATAGCTTGTATCTCTAGGGAACTCTCCGTGGTTTAAAGGATAGCTTGTATCTCTAGGGAACTCTCCATGGTTTAAAGTATAGCTTGTATCTCTAGGGAACTCTCCATGGTTTAAAGTATAGCTTGTATCTCTAGGGAACTCTCCGTGGTTTAAAGGATAGCTTGTATCTCTAGGGAACTCTCTGTGGTTTAAAGGATAGCTTGTATCTCTATGGAACTCTCCATGGTTTAAAGAATAGCTTGTATCTCTAGGGAACTCTCCATGGTTTAAAGTATAGCTTGTATCTCTAGGGAACTCTCCGTGGTTTAAAGTATAGCTTGTATCTCTAGGGAACTCTCCGTGGTTTAAAGGATAGCTTGTATCTCTAGGGAACTCTCCATGGTTTAAAGTATAGCTTGTATCTCTAGGGAACTCTCCGTGGTTTAAAGGATAGCTTGTATCTCTAGGGAACTCTCCATGGTTTAAAGAATAGCTTGTATCTCTAGGGAACTCTCCGTGGTTTAAAGTATAGCTTGTATCTCTAGGGAACTCTCCATGGTTTAAAGAATAGCTTGTATCTCTAGGGAACTCTCCGTGGTTTAAAGTATAGCTTGTATCTCTAGGGAACTCTCCGTGGTTTAAAGGATAGCTTGTATCTCTAGGGAACTCTCCATGGTTTACAGAATAGCTTGTATCTCTAGGGAACTCTCCATGGTTTAAAGTATAGCTTGTATCTCTAGGGAACTCTCCATGGTTTAAAGTATAGCTTGTATCTCTAGGGAACTCTCCGTGGTTTAAAGGATAGCTTGTATCTCTAGGGAACTCTCCATGGTTTACAGAATAGCTTGTATCTCTAGGGAACTCTCCATGGTTTAAAGTATAGCTTGTATCTCTAGGGAACTCTCCATGGTTTACAGAATAGCTTGTATCTCTAGGGTACTCTCCGTGGTTTAAAGTATAGCTTGTATCTCTAGGGAACTCTCCATGGTTTACAGAATAGCTTGTATCTCTATGGAACTCTCCATGGTTTAAAGTATAGCTTGTATCTCTAGGGAACTCTCCATGGTTTAAAGTATAGCTTGTATCTCTAGGGAACTCTCCGTGGTTTAAAGTATAGTTTGTATCTCTAGGGAACTCTCCATGGTTTAAAGTATAGCTTGTATCTCTCCATGGTTTAAAGTATAGCTTGTATCTCTAGGGAACTCTCCGTGGTTTAAAGTATAGCTTGTATCTCTAGGGAACTCTCCATGGTTTAAAGTATAGCTTGTATCTCTAGGGAACTCTCCATGGTTTACAGAATAGCTTGTATCTCTAGGGAACTCTCCATGGTTTACAGAATAGCTTGTATCTCTAGGGAACTCTCCATGGTTTACAGAATAGCTTGTATCTCTAGGGAACTCTCCATGGTTTACAGAATAGCTTGTATCTCTAGGGAGCTCTCCATGGTTTTGACCACATGGGCAAATGTTCTGTCTTCATTTCTGACTTCAACAAGCCTCTCGTTTGGAACATTATATTATATAATAGAGGGTATGCACGTGACATCATCGTACCCATAAGTTATGCGGGAACGCCCACTGAGTGGCAAAAAACTACTTTCTGGCCTTGACAGCCCCGGGGACACATCCACACAGAATCTGTCTGATTGTATTAAACAACGTCAAACTCACCAACATTGCAGCTGTACGGAAAGCTTGAATTATCCTATTTCTATCTGCAAAGTGTTTGTTTCATAAAAGTCCACCGTAGAAACGTTATGAGCTACTTTCTGTCAAGATGCCCTGCATTTTATTATCTTTCTAAGTGTCAGAGTTTGGAAGTGCTTGTTTTCAATAACACAACATTTTGCTGCCTCCTGCATTATGTGACATTTAGAAACAGGTGGTACGCAGGACGGTTGAGTGATTTCCAACGAGCGCTTCCAAACTCCAACACTCCAACACTCCAACACTCCAACACTCCAACACTCCAACACTCCACCACTCCACCACTCCACCACTCCAACACTCCAACACTCCAACACTCCACCACTCCACCACTCCAACACTCCACCACTCCAACACTCCACCACTCCACCACTCCACCACTCCAACACTCCAACACTCCACCACTCCACCACTCCACCACTCCACCACTCCAACACTCCAACACTCCACCACTCCACCACTCCACCACTCCAACACTCCAACACTCCAACACTCCAACACTCCACCACTCCAACACTCCACCACTCCACCACTCCACCACTCCAACACTCCACCACTCCACCACTCCACCACTCCAACACTCCAACACTCCAACACTCCAACACTCCACCACTCCACCACTCCACCACTCCAACACTCCAACACTCCACCACTCCAACACTCCAACACTCCACCACTCCACCACTCCACCACTCCAACACTCCAACACTCCAACACTCCACCACTCCAACACTCCAACACTCCACCACTCCACCACTCCAACACTCCACCACTCCAACACTCCACCACTCCACCACTCCAACACTCCAACACTCCAACACTCCAACACTCCAACACTCCAACACTCCAACACTCCAACACTCCAACACTCCAACACTCCAACACTCCACCACTCCAACACTCCAACACTCCAACACTCCACCACTCCAACACTCCAACACTCCACCACTCCAACACTCCACCACTCCACCACTCCAACACTCCAACACTCCAACACTCCACCACTCCAACACTCCACCACTCCACCACTCCACCACTCCAACACTCCAACACTCCAACACTCCAACACTCCACCACTCCACCACTCCACCACTCCAACACTCCAACACTCCACCACTCCAACACTCCAACACTCCACCACTCCACCACTCCACCACTCCAACACTCCAACACTCCAACACTCCACCACTCCAACACTCCAACACTCCACCACTCCACCACTCCAACACTCCACCACTCCAACACTCCACCACTCCACCACTCCAACACTCCAACACTCCAACACTCCAACACTCCAACACTCCACCACTCCAACACTCCACCACTCCACCACTCCAACACTCCAACACTCCAACACTCCAACACTCCAACACTCCAACACTCCAACACTCCAACACTCCAACACTCCAACACTCCAACACTCCACCACTCCACCACTCCACCACTCCACCACTCCACCACTCCACCACTCCATGCTGCTCAATGTTTTTTCCTGATGGGAAAAGCATGCATGTGCATACTCTCTATAACGCTTCTAGAGAAGTGATGAGAACAGGTCTGGTATATTGGTACCTGTAACGTAGAACAGGTATGGTATATTGGTACCTGTAACGTAGAACAGGTCTGGTATATTGGTACCTGTAACGTAGAACAGGTATGGTATATTGGTACCTGTAACGTAGAACAGGTATGGTATATTGGTACCTGTAACGTAGAACAGGTATGGTATATTGGTACCTGTAACGTAGAACAGGTATGGTATATTGGTACCTGTAACGTAGATCTTTCCAATGAGAGTGCAGATAGCTGGTTGGTCACGTGGAATCTGCATTGGAGACACATCTGTCCATACAGATGTTGCAGGGTTGTACCTGGCCACGCCGGGCGAATAACCACCACCTAGGGCACGCACGCACGCACGCACGCACGCACGCACGCACGCACGCACGCACGCACGCACGCACGCACGCATGCACGCACGCACGCACGCACACACACACACACACTAGGGCTTTAAGCAACTAGTCGACTAGTAAAAATCACTAGTAGTGAAAGCCCTAACACATACACACACGCTCTTATCATCGTACAAAACAATTGAGGTAAATTCTCCATTCATTGTCAACGGGAATGCAATCTTTGTGTAGAACGATTCGGACGAAATTGGCTCTAATCACCGTACATCATAATGAGATGACGTAACATGTCCATTTTCTCAAACACATATGACGTAAATTCTCCAATCACTGTCAACAGCATTTAATGTTTGTGTTACGACAACAATCTCTATAGCTGTATAAATGGGCCTGTTCCATACCTCGTCACAACACCCTGTATAAATGGGCCTGTTCCATACCTCGTCACAACACCCTGTATAAATGGGCCTGTTCCATACCTCGTCACAACACCCTGTATAAATGGGCCTGTTCCATACCTCGTCACAACACCCTGTATAAATGGGCCTGTTCCATACCTGGTCACAACACCCTGTATAAATGGGCCTGTTCCATACCTGGTCACAACACCCTGTATAAATGGGCCTGTTCCATACCTCGTCACAACACCCTGTATAAATGGGCCTGTTCCATACCTGGTCACAACACCCTGTATAAATGGGCCTGTTCCATACCTCGTCACAACACCCTGTATAAATGGGCGTGTTCCATACCTGGTCACAACACCCTGTATAAATGGGCCTGTTCCATACCTCGTCACAACACCCTGTATAAATGGGCCTGTTCCATACCTGGTCACAACACCCTGTATAAATGGGCCTGTTCCATACCTCGTCACAACACCCTGTATAAATGGGCCTGTTCCATACCTGGTCACAACACCCTGTATAAATGGGCCTGTTCCATACCTGGTCACAACACCCTGTATAAATGGGCCTGTTCCATACCTGGTCACAACACCCTGTATAAATGGGCCTGTTCCATACCTCATCACAACACCCTGTATAAATGGGCCTGTTCCATACCTGGTCACAACACCCTGTATAAATGGGCCTGTTCCATACCTGGTCACAACACCCTGTATAAATGGGCCTGTTCCATACCTGGTCACAACACCCTGTATAAATGGGCCTGTTCCATACCTCGTCACAACACCCTGTATAAATGGGCCTGTTCCATACCTCGTCACAACACCTTGTATAAATGGGCCTGTTCCATACCTCGTCACAACACCTTGTATAAATGGGCCTGTTCCATACCTCGTCACAACACCCTGTATAAATGGGCCTGTTCCATACCTCGTCACAACACCCTGTATAAATGGGCCTGTTCCATACCTCGTCACAACACCCTGTATAAATGGGCCTGTTCCATACCTCGTCACAACACCCTGTATAAATGGGCCTGTTCCATACCTCGTCACAACACCCTGTATAAATGGGCCTGTTCCATACCTCGTCACAACACCCTGTATAAATGGGCCTGTTCCATACCTGGTCACAACACCCTGTATAAATGGGCCTGTTCCATACCTCGTCACAACACCCTGTATAAATGGGCCTGTTCCATACCTCGTCACAACACCCTGTATAAATGGGCCTGTTCCATACCTCGTCACAACACCCTGTATAGATGGGCCTGTTCCATACCTCGTCACAACACCCTGTATAAATGGGCCTGTTCCATACCTCGTCATAACACCCTGTATAAATGGGCCTGTTCCATACCTCGTCACAACACCCTGTATAAATGGGCCTGTTCCATACCTCGTCACAACACCCTGTATAAATGGGCCTGTTCCATACCTCGTCACAACACCCTGTATAAATGGGCCTGTTCCATACCTCGTCACAACACCCTGTATAAATGGGCCTGTTCCATACCTCGTCACAACACCCTGTATAAATGGGCCTGTTCCATACCTCGTCACAACACCCTGTATAAATGGGCCTGTTCCATACCTCGTCACAACACCCTGTATAAATGGGCCTGTTCCATGCCTCGTCACAACACCTTGTATAAATGGGCCTGTTCCATACCTCGTCACAACACCCTGTATAAATGGGCCTGTTCCATACCTCGTCACAACACCCTGTATAAATGGGCCTGTTCCATACCTCGTCACAACACCCTGTATAAATGGGCCTGTTCCATACCTCGTCACAACACCCTGTATAAATGGGCCTGTTCCATGCCTCGTCACAACACCTTGTATAAATGGGCCTGTTCCATACCTCGTCACAACACCCTGTATAAATGGGCCTGTTCCATACCTCGTCACAACACCCTGTATAAATGGGCCTGTTCCATACCTCGTCACAACACCCTGTATAAATGGGCCTGTTCCATACCTCGTCACAACACCCTGTATAAATGGGCCTGTTCCATACCTCATCACAACACCCTGTATAAATGGGCCTGTTCCATACCAATGAAATAGAGATGTCCATCCAGTGCCACCACTGCTGGGCCAGAATCACTGCCATGCCCACAGACTCCATGAGCCGCCAGGTGTTGGCCACGCCCACAGACTCCATGAGCCGCCAGGTGTTGGCTGTTCGGTCGTATCGCTCCATTGAGTCTGGACTCTTCTCACTCCCCCGGCCCCCCACCGCAAACACACAGCCATCCAGCTCCACCAGCCCTGTGTGGGGTTGACAATGACATTACATCTGATCATTAGAACCAGTGGGGCAAAGTGCATTTAATCAGTACTGTACTTAAAGCTTTTATGACATTCATTTTCATTGATTTATATGTTTGCGCCGTCGCTACGCATACGCGCAAGACGCACTGCGCGTAGGGCAACACGCCCAGGAGGGCAAAAAACAATGTGCCAAGCCGACCCTCAAAATAACACTCGAGTACTTCTTCCATCTTGGTTGAAGGCCAGACTTACTGAAGTAAGCGCGCGCCTCATTCATGTCGGCCATCGCCGACCATCGGTCGTCCTGGACATCATAGCGCCACATCTCCTTCCTACTGACCAAACCATCACGACGTTTGGGTGCTCCGGTCATCATCCATGTAGAGAACCTCGACAACCCAGAGGATATTCCTGCGGCCAGATACACAAAAGAGCCTGTATGGACGGAGAAGATCAGATTTTAAAATGAGCTATGCCTTGATTTGTATTTGGTAATATGCATACACACATCTTTACATTTCTTTCTATCTTCTTCATATTCAAGGACGGTTCCCTACAGTACATTTATTCAAGAACTGTAACATTTTTCTTTTTACTTTACTACACGTTTCATGGGGGTCCTTGAACTGAAAGGAAAAATCACACCAGTGTGAAGTGAGGGCCACCCACTGTGTCTGCCACACTTTTAGAAGCCTGCCCACATATCCAAATACGTGTGCAGGCTTCTAAAAGTCAAGATGGATCAGCCACATTCACTGCCACTACGCTACGAGACATGAAAGCAGTGTGTTGTATTAAAATAAAATCACACCCGTGTGAAGTGAGTGCTCACCTGACATGACCACAGCATGCCCGCGTGTTTTAGAGGGCAGACGTCCCAGAGACCTCCACCTCTTACCAAAGCTCTGAAGTTGGTACTCCTCCCTGATATCAGACTCTCCTCCCATCGTCACGATCACTTCAACAAGCAGAAGAAGATCACTTCAACAAGCAGAAGAAGATCACTTCAACAAGCAGGGCAGAAGATGATCACTTCAACAAGCAGGGCAGAAGATGATCACTTCAACAAGCAGGGCAGAAGATGATCACTTCAACAAGCAGGGCAGAAGATGATCACTTCAACAAGCAGGGTAGAAGAAGCCGGTGATCAGGGTAGATTTAGGCCATGTACACGGGACCAAAGCTTGCATTATGACATTTGAATGCCTTATTTCTCCCTAAAGAATGGAGCTCAATACCTGGAATACAATCGATAACAAACGTATTGAGTACCCGATATCAATTAATTTTGGGCTCATCAAGCCTGCTATCGAGCATATAGCGCTCCATGGATATTGTATCGTAATTGTTACAGTACAATTCATATTATAAAGCCTTTTAACACTTATTAATTTAATTATAGGCAAAAATTGTCAAATAAATTGTCATCTTCATTTAATTTTAGATGATGGTCAGCCACAGTCACTCACATAAAAAAAGATTCCGGTTCTGTTCAGAATTTGTCACCTCACATGTTTCCACAACATCATTAGAACATGGACATTAGGACATTAGGACATTAGGACATTAGGACATTAGGACATTAGGACATGGACAAGCTCAATAGTGGGCTCGATAAAAGCCCGGCTCGATAAGGTGCTCGTTATCAATACAAATTAAAGAGCTCCATCCCTAATTATGATAGTACCAAACCTCAAATAACATTATCCTACCCTGAGCCATCCCAACCAGCACCCTGTGTACCTGTAGTCCTGAGCCATCCCAACTAGCAGCCTGTGTACCTGTAGTCCTGAGCCATCCCAACCAGCAACCTGCGTACCTGTAGTCCTTAGCCATCCCAACTAGCAGCCTGTGTACCTGTAGTCCTTAGCCATCCCAACTAGCAGCCTGTGTACCTGTAGTCCTGAGCCATCCCAACTAGCAGCCTGTGTACCTGTAGTCCTGAGCCATCCCAACCAGCAACCTGTGTACCTGTAGTCCTGAGCCATCCCAACTAGCAGCCTGTGTACCTGTAGTCCTGAGCCATCCCAACCAGCAACCTGTGTACCTGTAGTCCTGAGCCATCCCAACCAGCAGCCTGTGTACCTGTAGTCCTGAGCCATCCCAACCAGCAACCTGTGTACCTGTGGTCCTGAGCCATCCCAACCAGCAGCCTGTGTACCTGTACCTGTAGTCCTGAGCCATCCCAACCAGGTACCTGTACCTGTAGTCCTGAGCCATCCCAACCAGCAGCCTGTGTACCTGTAGTCCTGAGCCATCCCAACCAGGTACCTGCACCTGTAGTCCTGAGCCATCCCAACCAGCACCCTGTGTACCTGTAGTCCTGAGCCATCCCAACCAGGTACCTGTACCTGTAGTCCTGAGCCATCCCAACCAGGTACCTGTACCTGTAGTCCTGAGCCATCCCAACCAGCAGCCTGTGTACCTGTAGTCCTGAGCCATCCCAACCAGGTACCTGTACCTGTAGTCCTTAGCCATCCCAACCAGCAACCTGTGTACCTGTAGTCCTGCGTGGGCCTGCCGTGTTAGAGAATGGACGCTCCACGTTGGCCTCAGAGATGAAGCTCTGACAGGCCTGCTGCTCTTTCACCACTTCCAGAGACTCAGCCACGTGTTGGAGGTAGGAGGGACTGATGAGAGGCAGGCGGACGTGCTCCAACACCTAAAAGAACAATGCATTATTTACTAAATCAACTAGATATTAGCTAAACAACATTATAGAGTTGTCCTTTTACCGTTTCTGTGGACATGAATGTACTACTTGATCATACTACATATTACTGATTGAAGATAGAATATATAGACCTATATATTTTATTTTTCTCAGTTATTACAGTATAAAATAGCTAAAATAAAGATTGTTTAGCTCAAAACTGAAATGACAGACACTTTTGTGGTGGCCAACGGAATGACAGACCTTGTGAAAGCCCAGCTTGCGGGTAGTAGGACAGACCTTGTGAAAGCCCTGCTTGCGGGTAGTAGAACAGACCTTGTGAAAGCCCTGCTTGCGGGTAGTAGGACAGACCTTGTGAAAGCCCTGCTTGCGGGTAGTAGGACAGACCTTGTGAAAGCCCTGCTTGCGGGTAGTAGGACAGACCTTGTGAAAGCCCTGCTTGCGGGTAGTAGGACAGACCTTGTGAAAGCCCTGCTTGCGGGTAGTAGGACAGACCTTGTGAAAGCCCTGCTTGCGGGTAGTAGGACAGACCTTGTGAAAGCCCTGCTTGCGGGTAGTAGGACAGACCTTGTGAAAGCCCAGCTTGCGGGTAGTAGGACTGCTGTCTAACCACAGCATGGCAGCATCAAACACCATGTCCTCCTTGGGGACACTCAGATGGTCACTGGAGAGGATCTCTGTCAGCCCTTCCACGGAGAGAGAGAGGAACTCTTCCTATTGGTAGAAAAACAATATTTCCAGTAGATTAGCTGATAAATGTAGACTCTAGTCTGTTCCAATGCTCCAATGTTCCATACTGACGTACTGTTTTTCATCCTCGGAAGTGGTCACTAATAAATGTTTGTTTAATGAAACAGACTAAATATCATTGAATGTTTCTACTTTGGTGGCGACAGGTTGAGTACAATAGTAGTGATGTGTCGTTCATGATCGATTCGTTCAAAAGAACAAGATCATTGCCGTGAACTATGAACTATGAACTATGCACTATGAACAATGAACTATGAACTATGAACTATGCACTATGAACACTGAACTATGAACTATGAACTATGAACAATGAACTATGCACTATGAACTATGCACTATGAACTATGCACTATGAACTATGAACAATGAACTATGCACTATGAACTATGAACTATGCACTATGAACTATGCACTATGAACACTGAACTATGAACTATGAACTATGAACTATGAACTATGCACTATGAACAATGAACTATGAACTATGAACTATGCACTATGAACACTGAACTATGAACTATGAACTATGAACAAAGAACTATGCACTATGAACTATGCACTATGAACTATGCACTATGAACTATGAACAATGAACTATGCACTATGAACTATGAACTATGCACTATGAACAATGAACTATGCACTATGAACTATGCACTATGAACTATGCACTATGAACTATGAACAATGAACTTTGAACTATGCACTATGAACTATGAACTATGAACTATGCACTATGAACTATGCACTATGAACTATGCACTATGAACTATGAACAATGAACTATGAACTATGCACTATGAACTATGAACTATGAACTATGCACTATGAACTATGCACTATGAACTATGAACAATGAACTATGCACTATGAACTATGAACTATGCACTATGAACTATGCACTATGAACACTGAACTATGAACTATGAACTATGAACTATGAACTATGAACTATGAACTATGAACTATGCACTATGAACTATGAACTATGAACTATGAACTATGAACTATGAACTATGCACTATGAACAATGAACTATGCACTATGAACAATGAACTATGAACTATGAACTATGCACTATGAACACTGAACTATGAACTATGAACTATGAACAATGAACTATGCACTATGAACTATGCACTATGAACTATGCACTATGAACTATGAACAATGAACTATGCACTATGAACTATGAACTATGCACTATGAACAATGAACTATGCACTATGAACTATGCACTATGAACTATGCACTATGAACTATGAACAATGAACTTTGAACTATGCACTATGAACTATGAACTATGAACTATGCACTATGAACTATGCACTATGAACTATGCACTATGAACTATGAACAATGAACTATGAACTATGCACTATGAACTATGAACTATGAACTATGCACTATGAACTATGCACTATGCACTATGAACTATGCACTATGAACTATGAACTATGAACTATACACTATGAACTATGCACTATGCACTATGAACTATGCACTATGAACTATGAACTATGCAACTTTTAGTTTAGAATGTCGTGGGTCACCAAATGAACCTGGCATCTGTATAAGTAACATCTGTATAAGTAACATCTGTATAAGTAACATCTGTATAAGTAACATCTGTATAAGTAACATCTGTATAAGTAACATCTGTATTAGTAACATCTGTATAAGTAACATCTGTATATGTAACATCTGTATTAGTAACATCTGTATAAGTAACATCTGTATATGTAACATCTGTATATGTAACATCTGTATTAGTAACATCTGTATAAGTAACATCTGTATATGTAACATGTCATCTGATCTGAACGTCATGTTTAACCTTTGCATTAGCCCGCATGATCGTGAAGGCTAGGGCAAGTGCTACAGGCTGGTCTAGTGAGGCAGAGTGTTGTAATAATAGTAAATATAAAACAAAGTTATAGGAGATCCCTCATTCATCCCTCATTCACTGACCTGCTGGTGAACCTCAGTGAAGTGTTCCAGAATGTAATCCAGGCTGCGTTTCGCCAACCTTTTGGCAGCATCACAGGAGTACCTCTTAGCGACGCAGTACAACTCTACACAGTTCTCTATGTCGATGTGAACCAACATGTAGTCAAAGCATTCGTCTCAACAGCCTCGACATCCCATAAGCTTGATGCTGCCAGCAGGGCCTGGAGTAAATTACGTATATTTAAAGCATTGATGTTGAAATGCGCAGATCACGCAAACCTCAGCAAAGAGAAACGGACAAGGTCGGTGGCACGTAACTGTAGGTTAACAAGGTGTTTGATTGATTGATTGATTGATTGCATTATTAAAAGGTATAGTACAAATAAGAACTTTAACCCTAGAACACTAAATTTACTTTTGTCACACCATCACTAAACCCGGGTATATTTTATGTCATATATTCCATAAAAAGATGTTCAAGTATCAAAATATATTGAAGTACCGCAATGCTGTACGTGGCAACTTGAGGTACTCTTCATTGATATTTCATCATGACTTTTCACAAACAACACCATTTCATCATGACTGGCAAAATCGGTGAAAATGTGGGCATTATTTTAAAGATATTCCGAAAAACAATGATTTGGGAACGTCTCCTTTGGTCAACCCATTCCTGGGACAAAAGAAAAGCCCATTGTGGGTTTATTGAGATTTTTCACCCTATCACTAAACACGGGTGGAATTCACCCTACCTTCATTCACCTAACCCTAACCCTCACCCTCACCCTCACCCTCACCCTCACCCTCACCCTCACCCTCACCCTAACCCTAACCCCTAACCCCTAACCCTAACCCTAACCCTAACCCTCACCCTACCTTCATTCACCTAACCCTAACCCTAACCCCTAACCCTAACCCCTAACCCTAACCCTAACCCCTAACCCTAACCCCTAACCCTAACCCTAACACCTAACCCTAACCCTAACCCTAACCCGAACACCTGTAGGAAACACAAGGGATGTGGGCAGGAAAACAAACCTACCTTGAAGGTACTGGAAGACACGCCCACCTCAGACATCAGCAACATTATGATGTCACTGAGCATCATGAAGGTACTGGAAGACACGCCCACCTCAGACATCAGCAACATTATGATGTCACTGAGCATCATGAAGGTACTGGAAGACACGCCCACCTCAGACATCAGCAACATTATGATGTCACTGAGCATCATGAAGGTACTGGAAGACCCGCCCACCTCAGACATCAGCAACATTATGATGTCACTGAGCATCATGAAGGTACTGGAAGACACGCCCACCTCAGACATCAGCAACATTATGATGTCACTGAGCATCATGAAGGTACTGGAAGACACGCCCACCTCAGACATCAGCAACATTATGATGTCACTGAGCATCATGAAGGTACTGAAAGACCCGCCCACCTCAGACATCAGCAACATTATGATGTCACTGAGCATCATGAAGGTACTGAAAGACCCGCCCACCTCAGACATAAGCAACATTATGATGTCACTGAGCATCATGAAGGTACTGAAGGACCCGCCCACCTCAGACATCAGCAACATTATGATGTCACTGAGCATCATGAAGGTACTGAAGGACCCGCCCACCTCAGACATCAGCAACATTATGATGTCACTGAGCATCATGAAGGTACTGGAAGACCCGCCCACCTCAGACATCAGCAACATTATGATGTCACTGAGCATCATGAAGGTACTGGAAGACCCGCCCACCTCAGACATCAGCAACATTATGATGTCACTGAGCATCATGAAGGTACTGGAAGACCCGCCCACCTCAGACATCAGCAACATTATGATGTCACTGAGCATCATGAAGGTACTGGAAGACACGCCCACCTCAGACATCAGCAACATTATGATGTCACTGAGCATCATGAAGGTACTGAAGGACCCGCCCACCTCAGACATCAGCAACATTATGAAAATTACAAAAATATAATTGTCCGGGTGAAAGTATCCTGGGTTTAGTGTTCTATAGGGTTAAAACTTAAAACACCTTAAATATTGTATTTATTTTAGACATAGTTAATCTTTCACTCAATAGGGAAGTTGATGATGCAATTTGTCCATGTGGGGTCCATACCTGATAGCTGATAAAACATTATTTTAAATATAAATGTATTAACCTTCATCAGACATCATTACGTCATTACGTCATTACGTCAGACATCATTACGTTGGTTTTTAGTTGGACTTATACTGAGATGAGCTTTCTCTATAACCGTCGAGATAAATATAGGAACACAGGATGGAAACAGGGAGTTAGTCACCAGGGTCTATTTTTTGTTTCTCTGGTTTCATTCCTAAGCCAATAATTTGATGACCAGCAGTCTCTCTCTCTCTCTCTCTCTCTCTCTCTCTCTCGCTCTCTCTCTCTCTCCATTACCTGCACATTATCAGTGGAGAAGGACACCTTTGAAGTGTAGACATAGTTCACCAACAAGCCAATGGTCTGAGCTTCCAACCCAGAGATGGTCAGTCGTTCCTGCCTGGACTCCATCATGCCAGATGTAAACATCGTTCCTGCCTGGACTCCATCATGCCAGATGTAAACATCGTTCCTGCCTGGACTCCATCATGCCAGATGTAAACATCGTTCCTGCCTGGACTCCATCATGCCAGATGTAAACATCGCCTGTGACTCCATCATGCCAGATGTAAACATCGTTCCTGCCTGGACTCCATCATGCCAGATGTAAACATCGCCTGTGACTCCATCATGCCAGATGTAAACATCCTGCCTGGACTCCATCATGCCAGATGTAAACATCCTGCCTGGACTCCATCATGCCAGATGTAAACATCGTTCCTGCCTGGACTCCATCATGCCAGATGTAAACATCGCCTGGACTCCATCATGCCAGATGTAAACATCGTTCCTGCCTGGACTCCATCATGCCAGATGTAAACATCGCCTGGACTCCATCATGCCAGATGTAAACATCGCCTGGACTCCATCATGCCAGATGTAAACATCGCCTGGACTCCATCATGCCAGATGTAAACATCGCCTGGACTCCATCATGCCAGATGTAAACATCGCCTGGACTCCATCATGCCAGATGTAAACATCGCCTGGACTCCATCATGCCAGATGTAAACATCGCCTGGACTCCATCATGCCAGATGTAAACATCGCCTGGACTCCATCATGCCAGATGTAAACATCGCCTGGACTCCATCATGCCAGATGTAAACATCGTTCCTGCCTGGACTCCATCATGCCAGATGTAAACATCGTTCCTGCCTGGACTCCATCATGCCAGATGTAAACATCGTTCCTGCCTGGACTCCATCATGCCAGATGTAAACATCGTTCCTGCCTGGACTCCATCATGCCAGATGTAAACATCGCCTGTGACTCCATCATGCCAGATGTAAACATCGCCTGGACTCCATCATGCCAGATGTAAACATCGTTCCTGCCTGGACTCCATCATGCCAGATGTAAACATCGTTCCTGCCCTGGACTCCATCATGCCAGATGTAAACATCATGACTCCATCATGCCAGATGTAAACATCGTTCCTGCCTGGACTCCATCATGCCAGATGGACTCCATCATGCCAGATGGACTCCATCATGCCAGATGGACTCCATCATGCCAGATGGACTCCATCATGCCAGATGTAAACATCGTTCCTGCCTGGACTCCATCATGCCAGATGTAAACATCGCCTGGACTCCATCATGCCAGATGTAAACATCGCCTGGACTCCATCATGCCAGATGGACTCCATCATGCCAGATGGACTCCATCATGCCAGATGGACTCCATCATGCCAGATGGACTCCATCATGCCAGATGGACTCCATCATGCCAGATGGACTCCATCATGCCAGATGGACTCCATCATGCCAGATGTAAACATCGCCTGTGCAACGTTGAAAAGATGCAATCTGATGTATTTGTTCCATCACAGTTTACATACAGTGCAAATCAGCTGGTGAAATGTCCATAATTGTGTTGTTTTCCAAGAGAAAATAATTACATATACACACATAATGTTACAGTAAAGTGGAAAACCACTTTTTTTTTAGCACGAGACGGAACGAGCGGGAGTCTTTGATGTTGCCGTGGTACATCAAAGCCTCCAGTGACTCTGTGGTACATCAAAGCCTCCAGTGGTACATCAAAGCCTCCAGTGGTACATCAAAGCCTCCAGTGGTACATCAAAGCCTCCAGTGGTACATCAAAGCCTCCAGTGGTACATCAAAGCCTCCAGTGGTACATCAAAGCCTCCATTGACTCCGTGGTACATCAAAGCCTCCAGTGGTACATCAAAGCCTCCAGTGGTACATCAAAGCCTCCAGTGGTACATCAAAGCCTCCAGTGGTACATCAAAGCCTCCAGTGGTACATCAAAGCCTCCAGTGGTACATCAAAGCCTCCAGTGGTACATCAAAGCCTCCAGTGGTACATCAAAGCCTCCAGTGACTCCGTGGTACATCAAAGCCTCCAGTGGTACATCAAAGCCTCCAGTGACTCCGTGGTACATCAAAGCCTCCAGTGGTACATCAAAGCCTCCAGTGGTACATCAAAGCCTCCAGTGGTACATCAAAGCCTCCAGTGGTACATCAAAGCCTCCAGTGGTACATCAAAGCCTCCAGTGACTCCGTGGTACATCAAAGCCTCCAGGAGTCTTTGATGTCGCCGTGGTACATCAAAGCCTCCAGTGACTCCGTGGTACATCAAAGCCTCCAGTGGAACATTTTCTATCATATCCGAAATAACTGCCTTACCATGATTCGGAAGGCCAAATCATCTCCACCTTGTCGGAGTGTAGCCGAAACCCTGACAAATTCTGGAGTTCCATTAAAACACTATCCCAAAGTCAACCCTCATCGCTACCCAAACAGACTCAACCACAGTTTCAAACAAAAATTATCTATGAAATGTTTTTTAATAAGCACTTCGGGAATTCGGACACACCCTCTAGTAACCCAGTCCATGACAGTCCTGAATGTGTCAAACTGACATATTGAGCCTACGACACACAGTGTGGCTTCCCCCCAGTAGGCCTCCTTTACATTCAGTAGATCCTACCACACACAGTGTGGCTTCCCCCCAGTAGGCCTCCTTTACATTCAGTAGATCCTACCACACACAGTGTGGCTTCCCCCCAGTAGGCCTCCTTTACATTCAGTAGATCCTCACACAGTGTGGCTTCCCCCCAGTAGGCCATCTTTACATTCAGTAGATCCTGTGATCTACGACACACAGTGTGGCTTCCCCCCAGTAGGCCTCCTTCACATTCAGTAGATCCTGTGATCTACGACACACAGTGTGGCTTCCCCCCAGTAGGCCTCCTTTACATTCAGTAGATCCTACGACACACAGTGTGGCTTCCCCCCAGTAGGCCTCCTTTACATTCAGTAGATCCTCACACAGTGTGGCTTCCCCCCAGTAGGCCTCCTTTACATTCAGTAGATCCTCACACAGTGTGGCTTCCCCCCAGTAGGCCTCCTTTACATTCAGTAGATCCTGTGATCTTTTGTGGCCAGATGTAATTTCTTTGGGTCTAGTAGGACTATAGTAAATAATACAAAAAATAAATTGCTATAACATTTTTTACATATTTAGCCCCATGCTCGAATCAAAAACAGCTAAAATCCCTAAAAAGGAAGAAAGCAGCACATGAAAACACTCATCATTTACTTTCTCTAATAACAACTTAAAACATGAACCTTTGTTGAAAAAAAGTGGTCCTTTAAAATAGAGCAGGTCAAAAAATGTGTGTATTCACCTCAAAGTAGGAGCTGACGGAGGCCAGTACAGCTCTGTGACAGGAGAAGTCCTGTCCCTCACAGCACAGAATCACATCACACAAGGTGTTGCTGAGACGCAGTCTGTTCAGACCCTCCAACACCTTCTTGGGATGGTCCCAGTCCTGAAACATCTCAGTCTGCAGTGAGGGTGGAAGACCTGGGCCAGGTCCAGGACCAGGAGGACCAGGAGGACCAGGAGACCAGGGCCTGATGCCCTGCTTGAGATGACGATAGGAGGGGATGGAATAAACGGTCAGATAGTAAAGATTGTTTTCACCTTAGATTTAACACGCCTTCTAAATCCTAACCTGCATTGTCTGGAAAACCTTTTTTTCGTTTATTCCAAAAATGTAAAAACATGTTGCTATAGGTTGCATATGGTCTCGGGTTAGGGTTAAAACATGTTGCTATAGGTTGCATATGGTCTCGAGTTAGGGTTAAAACATGTTGCTATAGGTTGCATATGGTCTCGGGTTAGGGTTAAAACATGTTGCTATAGGTTGCATATGGTCTCGGGCTAGGGTTAAAACATGTTGCTATAGGTTGCATATGGTCTCGGGTTAGGGTTAAAACATGTTGCTATAGGTTGCATATGGTCTCGGGTTAGGGTTAAAACATGTTGCTATAGGTTGCATATGGTCTCAGGTTAGGGTTAAAACATGTTGCTATAGGTTGCATATGGTCTCAGGTTAGGGTTAAAACATGTTGCTATAGGTTGCATATGGTCTCAGGTTAGGGTTAAAACATGTTGCTATAGGTTGCATATGGTCTCAGGTTAGGGTTAAAACATGTTGCTATAGGTTGCATATGGTCTCAGGTTAGGGTTAAAACATGTTGCTATAGGTTGCATATGGTCTCAGGTTAGGGTTAAAACATGTTGCTATAGGTTGCATATGGTCTCGGGTTAGGGTTAAAACATGTTGCTATAGGTTGCATATGGTCTCGGGTTAGGGTTAAAACATGTTGCTATAGGTTGCATATGGTCTCGGGCTAGGGTTAAAACATGTTGCTATAGGTTGCATATGGTCTCAGGTTAGGGTTAAAACATGTTGCTATAGGTTGCATATGGTCTCAGGTTAGGGTTAAAACATGTTGCTATAGGTTGCATATGGTCTCGGGTTAGGGTTAAAACATGTTGCTATAGGTTGCATATGGTCTCGGGTTAGGGTTAAAACATGTTGCTATAGGTTGCATATGGTCTCAGGTTAGGGTTAAAACATGTTGCTATAGGTTGCATATGGTCTCAGGTTAGGGTTAAAACATGTTGCTATAGGTTGCATATGGTCTCGGGTTAGGGTTAAAACATGTTGCTATAGGTTGCATATGGTCTCGGGTTAGGGTTAAAACATGTTGCTATAGGTTGCATATGGTCTCGGGTTAGGGTTAAAACATGTTGCTATAGGTTGCATATGGTCTCGGGTTAGGGTTAAAACATGTTGCTATAGGTTGCATATGGTCTCGGGTTAGGGTTAAAACATGTTGCTATAGGTTGCATATGGTCTCGGGTTAGGGTTAAAACATGTTGCTATAGGTTGCATATGGTCTCGGGTTAGGGTTAAAACATGTTGCTATAGGTTGCATATGGTCTCGGGTTAGGGTTAAAACATGTTGCTATAGGTTGCATATGGTCTCGGGTTAGGGTTAAAACATGTTGCTATAGGTTGCATATGGTCTCGGGTTAGGGTTAAAACATGTTGCTATAGGTTGCATATGGTCTCAGGTTAGGGTTAAAACATGTTGCTATAGGTTGCATATGGTCTCAGGTTAGGGTTAAAACATGTTGCTATAGGTTGCATATGGTCTCAGGTTAGGGTTAAAACATGTTGCTATAGGTTGCATATGGTCTCAGGTTAGGGTTAAAACATGTTGCTATAGGTTGCATATGGTCTCAGGTTAGGGTTAAAACATGTTGCTATAGGTTGCATATGGTCTCGGGTTAGGGTTAAAACATGTTGCTATAGGTTGCATATGGTCTCGGGTTAGGGTTAAAACATGTTGCTATAGGTTGCATATGGTCTCGGGTTAGGGTTAAAACATGTTGCTATAGGTTGCATATGGTCTCAGGTTAGGGTTAAAACATGTTGCTATAGGTTGCATATGGTCTCAGGTTAGGGTTAAAACATGTTGCTATAGGTTGCATATGGTCTCGGGTTAGGGTTAAAACATGTTGCTATAGGTTGCATATGGTCTCGGGTTAGGGTTAAAACATGTTGCTATAGGTTGCATATGGTCTCAGGTTAGGGTTAAAACATGTTGCTATAGGTTGCATATGGTCTCAGGTTAGGGTTAAAACATGTTGCTATAGGTTGCATATGGTCTCAGGTTAGGGTTAAAACATGTTGCTATAGGTTGCATATGGTCTCGGGTTAGGGTTAAAACATGTTGCTATAGGTTGCATATGGTCTCGGGTTAGGGTTAAAACATGTTGCTATAGGTTGCATATGGTCTCGGGTTAGGGTTAAAACATGTTGCTATAGGTTGCATATGGTCTCGGGTTAGGGTTAAAACATGTTGCTATAGGTTGCATATGGTCTCAGGTTAGGGTTAAAACATGTTGCTATAGGTTGCATATGGTCTCGGGTTAGGGTTAAAACATGTTGCTATAGGTTGCATATGGTCTCGGGTTAGGGTTAAAACATGTTGCTATAGGTTGCATATGGTCTCAGGTTAGGGTTAAAACATGTTGCTATAGGTTGCATATGGTCTCGGGTTAGGGTTAAAACATGTTGCTATAGGTTGCATATGGTCTCGGGTTAGGGTTAAAACATGTTGCTATAGGTTGCATATGGTCTCAGGTTAGGGTTAAAACATGTTGCTATAGGTTGCATATGGTCTCAGGTTAGGGTTAAAACATGTTGCTATAGGTTGCATATGGTCTCGGGTTAGGGTTAAAACATGTTGCTATAGGTTGCATATGGTCTCGGGTTAGGGTTAAAACATGTTGCTATAGGTTGCATATGGTCTCGGGTTAGGGTTAAAACATGTTGCTATAGGTTGCATAAGGTCTCAGGTTAGGGTTAAAACATGTTGCTATAGGTTGCATATGGTCTCGGGTTAGGGTTAAAACATGTTGCTATAGGTTGCATATGGTCTCAGGTTAGGGTTAAAACATGTTGCTATAGGTTGCATATGGTCTCAGGTTAGGGTTAAAACATGTTGCTATAGGTTGCATATGGTCTCAGGTTAGGGTTAAAACATGTTGCTATAGGTTGCATATGGTCTCAGGTTAGGGTTAAAACATGTTGCTATAGGTTGCATATGGTCTCGGGTTAGGGTTAAAACATGTTGCTATAGGTTGCATATGGTCTCAGGTTAGGGTTAAAACATGTTGCTATAGGTTGCATATGGTCTCAGGTTAGGGTTAAAACATGTTGCTATAGGTTGCATATGGTCTCAGGTTAGGGTTAAAACATGTTGCTATAGGTTGCATATGGTCTCGGGTTAGGGTTAAAACATGTTGCTATAGGTTGCATATGGTCTCGGGTTAGGGTTAAAACATGTTGCTATAGGTTGCATATGGTCTCAGGTTAGGGTTAAAACATGTTGCTATAGGTTGCATATGGTCTCGGGTTAGGGTTAAAACATGTTGCTATAGGTTGCATATGGTCTCGGGTTAGGGTTAAAACATGTTGCTATAGGTTGCATATGGTCTCGGGTTAGGGTTAAAACATGTTGCTATAGGTTGCATATGGTCTCAGGTTAGGGTTAAAACATGTTGCTATAGGTTGCATATGGTCTCAGGTTAGGGTTAAAACATGTTGCTATAGGTTGCATATGGTCTCGGGTTAGGGTTAAAACATGTTGCTATAGGTTGCATATGGTCTCGGGTCGGGTGGAAACAGGTTAAGATGCCTTGTCAAAACTCTAAATCTAATTTGCATTTAAAATTAAGATTCATAACCAAACTAACTAACCTGTGCAATTATCCATCTATGTTGCTGATTGATTGATTGATTGATTGATTACTTTACAGTTAGTACAGTGGTACGATTACACAATGATGCTAAAAGGATAACACAAGAAGCCCGAAAGGCTAGTTTTCCATTGTGTTCCTGTGCATTCAATTAACCAATAATGATAAGGTATGTGGACCATAACATGAATATGGTACTGTATTTGCACCTTGTGTATTTGCACCTTGTGTATTTGCACCTTTGTGTATTTGCACCTTGTGTATTTGCACCTTGTGTATTTGCACCTTGTGTATTTGCACCTTGTGTATTTGTGACCTTGTGTATTTGCACCTTGTGTATTTGTGACCTTGTGTATTTGCACCTTGTGTATTTTCACCTTTGTGTATTTGCACCTTGTGTATTTGCACCTTGTGTATTTGCACCTTGTGTATTTGCACCTTTGTGTATTTGCACCTTTGTGTATTTGCACCTTGTGTATTTGCACCTTGTGTATTTGCACCTTGTGTATTTGTGACCTTGTGTATTTGCACCTTGTGTATTTGTGACCTTGTGTATTTGCACCTTGTGTATTTGTGACCTTGTGTATTTGCACCTTGTGTATTTGCACCTTGTGTATTTGTGACCTTGTGTATTTGCACCTTGTGTATTTGTGACCTTGTGTATTTGTGACCTTGTGAAAGAGTCTCACCTTTACCCTCCCAGACAGCTTCAATCTTTGTTTGTGCATCTCCTTCTCCATGGAGTCACAGCAGGCCTTTCCATCTCCTTCTCCATGGAGTCACAGCAGGCGTCCATCTCCATCATCTCCTTCTCCATGGAGTCACAGCAGGCGTCCATCTCCATCATCTCCTTCTCCATGGAGTCACAGCAGGCGTCCATCTCCTTCTCCATCATCTCCTTCTCCATGGAGTCACAGCAGGCCTTTCCAACAGCCGTGACATTCCACAAGGTCTCCTTCATCTCCTTCTCCATGGAGTCACAGCAGGCCTTTCCAACAGCCGTGACATTCCACAAGGTCTCCTTCATCTCCTTCTCCATGGAGTCACAGCAGGCCTTTCCAACAGCCGTGACATTCCACAAGGTCTCCTTCATCTCCTTCTCCATGGAGTCACAGCAGGCCTTTCCAACATCTCCTTCTCCATGGAGTCACAGCAGGCCTTTCCAACAGCCGTGACATTCCACAAGGTCTCCTTCATCTCCTTCTCCATGGAGTCACAGCAGGCCTTTCCAACAGCCGTGACATTCCACAAGGTCTCCTTCATCTCCTTCTCCATGGAGTCACAGCAGGCCTTTCCAACAGCCGTGACATTCCACAAGGTCTCCTTCATCTCCTTCTCCATGGAGTCACAGCAGGCCTTTCCAACAGCATCTCCTTCTCCATGGAGTCACAGCAGGCCTTTCCAACAGCCGTGACATTCCACAAGGTCGATGCTGCCAGCAGGGCCTGCCGAGAAAATAAACAACATTATACAACAGGTCGTTTCGAGGAAGCAATCTGATTGGTTGAAACAGCCTTCTAGCCGTGGATCAAACGAGCACCACTCCACACCTAATCAAAACAAATAATTCAGCTGCTCTGTTTTCCCAGAGCGCAGCAAGCTCGGTGGCTAGGCTAGCTAGTTTCTTGGGACATTTGTGGTCGTAGTGACTACATCTGTCATTTTTTTCAGCGATTTTCTTAGTTTTAAGGGTAACTGTTGTATAATTGCAATATTACACTCGAGGGTGTGGTTTAACGTGATTATTGTCACTTCAGGGATGCTTGCGGAACTCGACTACGTCTCGTTCCTGACCGCATCACTGTCGCGGCAATAATCACGTTAAACCACACCCTCTCGTGTAATATTGCTTAATTATCTTTAATTAGCACCGATGGTATTTAGAAGCAAAATGGAGACGTTGAATAGCGTTTATGGTGATAATACTACATTACCTGCACATTATCAGTGGATAAGGACACCCCTGAAGTGTAGACATAGTTCACCATCATGCCAATGGTCTGAGCTTCCAACCCAGAGATGGTCAGTCGTTCCTGTGTGGACTCCACCGTGTCAGATGTAAACAGGTCCTGTGCAGGACGGTTGAAAAGATTGAAAGGTTGTCTTGGAGTGTCCACGGTTATTTAGGCCTTTCTCATTTACATTAATGTGTCCAATATTAGTTAATTGGATATAACATGAGCTTCAGTTCACCTGAAAGCCCCGCCAGAATTTAATGTCATTCCCTTCCACTTAAATCCGCTATATTTCTTCAAACGGCCCGAGTTGCAACCGTATGCTTATTCACTAAAAAATAGATCTGCAAGTTTACTATACAAGTTGCAACTGAACGCGTTGTGAGCTTGTAGATCTGCATGGTTAGATCCGGTGCGCCGCCAACTCAGCGTGTGAGTAGCACGGCTTGGGCGTGGCAAGTCGTGCAGTGAGGTAAGTACTGATTATGTGGTGCACAACCTCAGCAGTCCATCTCCCAGGGCTTTGTAACGGGGGTAGTATTATTATGATGTTGGAAGACCCGAAACCCTGTTGACCTCAGGAAACATCACTGAAGATACGTCCCAGGTGTTGACCTCAGGAAACATCACTGAAGATAGGTCACAGGTGTTGACCTCAGGAAACATCACTGAGGATACGTCACAGGTGTTGACCTCAGGAAACATCACTGAAGATACGTCCCAGGTGTTGACCTCAGGAAACATCACTGAAGATACGTCCCAGGTGTTGACCTCAGGAAACATCACTGAGGATACGTCCCAGGTGTTGACCCCAGGAAACATCACTGAAGATACGTCCCAGGTGTTGACCTCAGGAAACCTCACTGAGGATACGTCCCAGGTGTTGACCTCAGGAAACATCACTGAAGATACGTCCCAGGTGTTGACCTCAGGAAACATCACTGAAGATACGTCCCAGGTGTTGACCTCAGGAAACATCACTGAAGATACGTCCCAGGTGTTGACCTCAGGAAACATCACTGAAGATACGTCCCAGGTGTTGACCTCATGAAACATCACTGAAGATACGTCCCAGGTGTTGACCTCAGGAAACATCACTGAGGATACGTCCCAGGTGTTGACCTCAGGACACATCACTGAAGATACGTCCCAGGTGATGACCTCAGGAAACATCACTGAAGATACGTCCCAGGTGTTGACCTCAGGAAACATCACTGAAGATACGTCCCAGGTGTTGACCTCAGGAAACATCACTGAAGATACGTCCCATGTGTTGACCTCAGGAAACATCACTGAAGATACGTCCCAGGTGTTGACCTCAGGAAACATCACTGAGGATACGTCCCAGGTGTTGACCTCAGGATACATCACTGAGGATACGTCCCATGTGTTGACCTCAGGAAACATCACTGAATATACGTCCCAGGTGTTGACCTCAGGAAACATCACTGAAGATACGTCCCAGGTGTTGACCTCAGGAAACATCACTGAAGATACGTCCCAGGTGTTGACCTCATGAAACATCACTGAGGATACGTCCCAGGTGTTGACCTCAGGATACATCACTGAGGATACGTCCCAGGTGTTGACCTCAGGAAACATCACTGAGGATACGTCCCATGTGTTGACCTCAGGAAACATCATTGAGGATACGTCCCAGGTGTTGACCTCAGGAAACATCACTGAGGATACGTCCCAGGTGTTGACCTCAGGAAACATCACTGAGGATACGTCCCAGGTGTTGACCTCAGGAAACATCACTGAGGATACGTCCCAGGTGGTGACCTCAGGATACATCACTGAGGATACGTCCCAGGTGATGACCTTAGGATACATCACTGAGGATACGTCCCAGGTGTTGACCTCAGGATACATCACTGAGGATACGTCCCAGGTGTTGACCTCAGGAAACATCACTGAGGATACGTCCCAGGTGTTGACCTCAGGATACATCACTGAGGATACGTCCCAGGTGTTGACCTCAGGAAACATCACTGAGGATACGTCCCAGGTGTTGACCTCAGGAAACATCACTGATGATACGTCCCAGGTGATGACCTCAGGAAACATCACTGAGGATACGTCCCAGGTGATGACCTCAGGAAACATCACTGAGGATACGTCCCAGGTGATGACCTCAGGAAACATCACTGAGGATACGTCCCAGGTGTTGACCTCAGGAAACATCACTGAGGATACGTCCCAGGTGTTGACCTCAGGAAACATCACTGAGGATACGTTTCAGGTGTTGACCTCAGGATACATCACTGAGGATACGTCCCAGGTGTTGACCTCAGGAAACATCACTGAGGATACGTCCCAGGTGTTGACCTCAGGAAACATCACTGAGGATACGTCCCAGGTGTTGACCTCAGGAAACATCACTGAGGATACGTCCCAGGTGTTGACCTCAGGAAACATCACTGAGGATATGTCCCAGGTGTTGACCTCAGGAAACATCACTGAAGATACGTCCCAGGTGTTGACCTCAGGAAACATCACTGAAGATACGTCCCAGGTGTTGACCTCAGGAAACATCACTGAGGATGCGTCCCAGGTGATGACCTCAGGAAACATCACTGAAGATACGTCCCAGGTGTTGACCTCAGGAAACATCACTGAAGATACGTCCCAGGTGTTGACCTCAGGAAACATCACTGAAGATACGTCCCAGGTGTTGACCTCAGGAAACATCACTGAGGATGCGTCCCAGGTGATGACCTCAGGAAACATCACTGAAGATACGTCCCAGGTGTTGACCTCAGGAAACATCACTGAGGATACGTCCCAGGTGTTGACCTCAGGAAACATCACTGAAGATACGTCCCATGTGTTGACCTCAGGAAACATCACTGAAGATACGTCCCAGGTGTTGACCTCAGGAACATCACTGAGGATACGTCCCAGGTGTTGACCTCAGGAAACATCACTGAAGATACGTCCCATGTGTTGACCTCAGGAAACATCACTGAAGATACGTCCCAGGTGTTGACCTCAGGAAACATCACTGAGGATACGTCCCAGGTGTTGACCTCAGGATACATCACTGAGGATACGTCCCAGGTGTTGACCTCAGGAAACATCACTGAAGATACGTCCCAGGTGTTGACCTCAGGAAACATCACTGAAGATACGTCCCATGTGTTGACCTCAGGAAACATCACTGAAGATACGTCCCAGGTGTTGACCTCAGGAAACATCACTGAGGATACGTCCCAGGTGTTGACCTCAGGATACATCACTGAGGATACGTCCCAGGTGTTGACCTCAGGAAACATCACTGAAGATACGTCCCATGTGTTGACCTCAGGAAACATCACTGAATATACGTCCCAGGTGTTGACCTCAGGAAACATCACTGAAGATACGTCCCAGGTGTTGACCTCAGGAAACATCACTGAAGATACGTCCCAGGTGTTGACCTCATGAAACATCACTGAGGATACGTCCCAGGTGTTGACCTCAGGATACATCACTGAGGATACGTCCCAGGTGTTGACCTCAGGAAACATCACTGAGGATACGTCCCATGTGTTGACCTCAGGAAACATCATTGAGGATACGTCCCAGGTGTTGACCTCAGGAAACATCACTGAGGATACGTCCCAGGTGTTGACCTCAGGAAACATCACTGAGGATACGTCCCAGGTGTTGACCTCAGGAAACATCACTGAGGATACGTCCCAGGTGGTGACCTCAGGATACATCACTGAGGATACGTCCCAGGTGATGACCTTAGGATACATCACTGAGGATACGTCCCAGGTGTTGACCTCAGGATACATCACTGAGGATACGTCCCAGGTGTTGACCTCAGGAAACATCACTGAGGATACGTCCCAGGTGTTGACCTCAGGATACATCACTGAGGATACGTCCCAGGTGTTGACCTCAGGAAACATCACTGAGGATACGTCCCAGGTGTTGACCTCAGGAAACATCACTGAGGATACGTCCCAGGTGATGACCTCAGGAAACATCACTGAGGATACGTCCCATGTGATGACCTCAGGAAACATCACTGAGGATACGTCCCAGGTGATGACCTCAGGAAACATCACTGAGGATACGTCCCAGGTGTTGACCTCAGGAAACATCACTGAGGATACGTCCCAGGTGTTGACCTCAGGAAACATCACTGAGGATACGTCCCAGGTGTTGACCTCAGGAAACATCACTGAGGATACGTCCCAGGTGTTGACCTCAGGATACATCACTGAGGATACGTCCCATGTGTTGACCTCATGAAACATCACTGATGATACGTCCCAGGTGTTGACCTCAGGATACATCACTGATGATACGTCCCAGGTGTTGACCTCAGGAAACATCACTGAGGATACGTCCCATGTGTTGACCTCAGGATACATCACTGAGGATACGTCCCAGGTGTTGACCTCATGATACATCACTGAGGATACGTCCCAGGTGATGACCTTAGGATACATCACTGAGGATACGTCCCATGTGTTGACCTCAGGATACATCACTGAGGATACGTCCCAGGTGTTGACCTCAGGATACATCACTGAGGATACGTCCCAGGTGATGACCTCAGGAAACATCACTGAGGATACGTCCCAGGTGCATCCATGCCATGTATTTTTTTAGTTATAGTTATTCTATTTATAGTGACTCATAGGAATAGACTATGTGACCACCAGGTATAGTCTGGTGACCACCGGAGAGACGGGTGACAGCCGGAATGTAGACGGCACCAGGGTGAGCAGTATGGGTTAGCGCCCCAGCCTGTGTCCTCCAGGGTGAGCAGTATGGGTTAGGGCCCCAGCCTGTGTCCTCCAGGGTGAGCAGTGTGGGTTAGCGCCCCAGCCTGTGTCCTCCAGGGTGAGCAGTATGGGTTAGCGCCCCAGCCTGTGTCCTCCAGGGTGAGCAGTATGGGTTAGCGCCCCAGCCTGTGTCCTCCAGGGTGAGCAGTGTGGGTTAGCGCCCCAGCCTGTGTCCTCCAGGGTGAGCAGTATGGGTTAGCGCCCCAGCCTGTGTCCTCCAGGGTGAGCAGTATGGGTTAGCGCCCCAGCCTGTGTCCTCCAGGGTGAGCAGTATGGGTTAGCGCCCCAGCCTGTGTCCTCCAGGGTGAGCAGTATGGGTTAGCGCCCCAGCCTGTGTCCTCCATGGTGAGCAGTATGGGTTAGCGCCCCAGCCTGTGTCCTCCAGGGTGAGCAGTATGGGTTAGCACCCCAGCCTGTGTCCTCCGTGAGGAGGGGAGCAGTATGGGTTAGCGCCCCAGCCTGTGTCCTCCGTGTGGAGGGGAGCAGTATGGGTTAGCGCCCCAGCCTGTGTCCTCCAGGGTGAGCAGTATGGGTTAGCGCCCCAGCCTGTGTCCTCCGTGAGGAGGGGAGCAGTATGGGTTAGCGCCCCAGCCTGTGTCCTCTGTGAGGAGGAAGCCCAACAAACCTCGTGAGGCCTTTAGGAGGGCCATTATAGTCCACCACTCCTGAATGCAGTGCCTGGTGCTGGGAGTCTGGTGCAACGCACAGGTCCTGGGCCTGGGGAGAGCGGACCTGGTGAGACGTAGGAGGGGCCCGGTCAGGAGTCAACTCACAGAGCCTAGTCCTTCCACGCGCCAGATTTTGGTTCTCCCAGTACCGGCAGAGTAGTTCCGGAGCAACGGATTGTGTGGCCTTGCTCATTCCCTGATGGACTGATCAAGGGTAGCTACTGGGACGTAAATCGGGATTTGATCAACCCCGGATGGGTCGCCTGAGTGAGGGGTATGATGTTGGAAGATGTGATGTATTATTTTTTAGTTATGTGGTGCACAACCTCAGCAGTCCATCTCCCAGGGCTTTGTAACGGGGATAGACTCCATGAAACAGACGACAAGCCTCTCCGGCTCACTTACTTAATCCAGAATAGAGGGTATGTGCGTGACATCATCATCATACCGGGGATGTTATGTGGGAACGCCTGCCGAGTAGCAAAATATATACTTTCTGGCCTCGACAGCCCATACATCCAAACAGAAAAGTCTGATTGCATTAAACGATGTTAAACAACAATTTACAATTTACAATTTAGACATTTAGCAGACGCTCTTAATCCAGAGCGATTTACAGCAAGAACAAAAAGCATGGCAATGCTTAAATTCACTTTAAATTCACTTTG
>NW_027638064.1:294955-361955 GCF_951216825.1 Electrona antarctica | reverse complement strand
ACTCCCCAACCCACTCCAACACTCCAACACTCCAACACTCCAACACTCCACCACTCCAACACTCCAACACTCCAACACTCCATCACTCCAACACTCCATCACTCCAACACTCCAACACTCCACCACTCCAACACTCCAACACTCCATCACTCCAACACTCCAACACTCCAACACTCCAACACTCCATCACTCCAACACTCCAACACTCCAACACTCCAACACTCCAACACTCCAACACTCCATCACTCCAACACTCCATCACTCCAACACTCCAACACTCCATCACTCCAACACTCCAACACTCCAACACTCCACCACTCCAACACTCCACCACTCCAACACTCCAACACTCCATCACTCCAACACTCCACCACTCCAACACTCCACCACTCCAACACTCCAACACTCCATCACTCCAACACTCCATCACTCCACCACTCCAACACTCCACCACTCCAACACTCCAACACTCCATCACTCCAACACTCCATCACTCCAACACTCCAACACTCCACCACTCCAACACTCCAACACTCCATCACTCCAACACTCCATCACTCCAACACTCCATCACTCCAACACTCCAACACTCCATCACTCCAACACTCCAACACTCCACCACTCCAACACTCCAACACTCCAACACTCCAACACTCCAACACTCCAACACTCCAACACTCCATCACTCCACCACTCCAACACTCCAACACTCCATGCTGCTCAATGTTTTTTCCTGATGGGAAAAGCATGCATGTGCATACTCTCTATAACGCTTCTAGAGAAGTGATGAGAACAGGTATGGTATATTGGTACCTGTAACGTAGAACAGGTATGGTATATTGGTACCTGTAACGTAGAACAGGTATGGTATATTGGTACCTGTAACGTAGAACAGGTATGGTATATTGGTACCTGTAACGTAGAACAGGTATGGTATATTGGTACCTGTAACGTAGAACAGGTATGGTATATTGGTACCTGTAACGTAGAACAGGTATGGTATATTGGTACCTGTAACGTAGAACAGGTATGGTATATTGGTACCTGTAACGTAGAACAGGTATGGTATATTGGTACCTGTAACGTAGAACAGGTATGGTATATTGGTACCTGTAACGTAGAACAGGTATGGTATATTGGTACCTGTAACGTAGAACAGGTATGGTATATTGGTACCTGTAACGTAGAACAGGTATGGTATATTGGTACCTGTAACGTAGATCTTTCCATTGAGAGTGCAGATAGCTGGTTGGTCACGTGGAATCTGCATTGGAGACACATCTGTCCATACAGATGTTGCAGGGTTGTACCTGGCCACGCCGGGCGAATAACCACCACCTAGGGCACGCACGCACGCACGCACGCACGCACGCACGCACGCACGCACGCACGCACGCACGCACACACACACACACACACACACACTAGGGCTTTAAGCAACTAGTCGACTAGTAAAAATCACTAGTAGTGAAAGCCCTAACACATACACACACGCTCTTATCATCGTACAAAACAATTGAGGTAAATTCTCCATTCATTGTCAACGGGAATGCAATCTTTGTGTAGAACGATCCGGACGAAATTGGCTCTAATCACCGTACATCATAATGAGATGACGTAACATGTGTAATCACCGTGCATCATAATGAGATGACGTATCATGTGTAATCACCGTACATCATAATGAGATGACGTAACATGTGTAATCACCGTACATCATAATGAGATGACGTAACATGTGTAATCACCGTGCATCATAATGAGATGACGTAACATGTGTAATCACCGTACATCATAATGAGATGACGTAACATGTGTAATCACCGTACATCATAATGAGATGACGTAACATGTGTAATCACCGTACATCATAATGAGATGACGTATCATGTGTAATCACCGTACATCATAATGAGATGACGTAACATGTGTAATCACCGTGCATCATAATGAGATGACGTAACATGTGTAATCACCGTACATCATAATGAGATGACGTAACATGTGTAATCACCGTACATCATAATGAGATGACGTAACATGTGTAATCACCGTACATCATAATGAGATGACGTAACATGTGTAATCACCGTACATCATAATGAGATGACGTAACATGTGTAATCACCGTACATCATAATGAGATGACGTAACATGTGTAATCACCGTACATCATAATGAGATGACGTAACATGTGTAATCACCGTACATCATAATGAGATGACGTAACATGTGTAATCACCGTACATCATAATGAGATGACGTAACATGTCCATTTTCTCAGACACATATGACGTAAATTCTCCAATCACTGTCAACAGCATTTAATGTTTGTGTTAGGACAACAATCTCTATAGCTGTATAAATGGGCCTGTTCCATACCTGGTCACAACACCCTGTATAAATGGGCCTGTTCCATACCTCGTCACAACACCCTGTATAAATGGGCCTGTTCCATACCTCGTCACAACACCCTGTATAAATGGGCCTGTTCCATACCTCGTCACAACACCCTGTATAAATGGGCCTGTTCCATACATCGTCACAACACCCTGTATAAATGGGCCTGTTCCATACCTCGTCACAACACCCTGTATAAATGGGCCTGTTCCATACCTGGTCATAACACCCTGTATAAATGGGCCTGTTCCATACCTCGTCACAACACCCTGTATAAATGGGCCTGTTCCATACCTCGTCACAACACCCTGTATAAATGGGCCTGTTCCATACCTCGTCACAACACCCTGTATAAATGGGCCTGTTCCATACCTGGTCACAACACCCTGTATAAATGGGCCTGTTCCATACCTCGTCACAACACCCTGTATAAATGGGCCTGTTCCATACCTCGTCACAACACCCTGTATAAATGGGCCTGTTCCATACCTCGTCACAACACCCTGTATAAATGGGCCTGTTCCATACCTCGTCACAACACCCTGTATAAATGGGCCTGTTCCATACCTCGTCACAACACCCTGTATAAATGGGCCTGTTCCATACCTGGTCATAACACCCTGTATAAATGGGCCTGTTCCATACCTCGTCACAACACCCTGTATAAATGGGCCTGTTCCATACCTCGTCACAACACCCTGTATAAATGGGCCTGTTCCATACCTCGTCACAACACCCTGTATAAATGGGCCTGTTCCATACCTGGTCACAACACCCTGTATAAATGGGCCTGTTCCATACCTCGTCACAACACCCTGTATAAATGGGCCTGTTCCATACCTCGTCACAACACCCTGTATAAATGGGCCTGTTCCATACCTCGTCACAACACCCTGTATAAATGGGCCTGTTCCATACCTCGTCACAACACCCTGTATAAATGGGCCTGTTCCATACCTCGTCACAACACCCTGTATAAATGGGCCTGTTCCATACCTGGTCATAACACCCTGTATAAATGGGCCTGTTCCATACCTCGTCACAACACCCTGTATAAATGGGCCTGTTCCATACCTCGTCACAACACCCTGTATAAATGGGCCTGTTCCATACCTCGTCACAACACCCTGTATAAATGGGCCTGTTCCATACCTGGTCACAACACCCTGTATAAATGGGCCTGTTCCATACCTCGTCACAACACCCTGTATAAATGGGCCTGTTCCATACCTCGTCACAACACCCTGTATAAATGGGCCTGTTCCATACCTCGTCACAACACCCTGTATAAATGGGCCTGTTCCATACCTGGTCACAACACCCTGTATAAATGGGCCTGTTCCATACCTGGTCACAACACCCTGTATAAATGGGCCTGTTCCATACCTCGTCACAACACCCTGTATAAATGGGCCTGTTCCATACCTCGTCACAACACCCTGTATAAATGGGCCTGTTCCATACCTCGTCACAACACCCTGTATAAATGGGCCTGTTCCATACCTCGTCACAACACCCTGTATAAATGGGCCTGTTCCATACCTCGTCACAACACCCTGTATAAATGGGCCTGTTCCATACCTCGTCACAACACCCTGTATAAATGGGCCTGTTCCATACCTCGTCACAACACCCTGTATAAATGGGCCTGTTCCATACCTGGTCACAACACCCTGTATAAATGGGCCTGTTCCATACCTCGTCACAACACCCTGTATAAATGGGCCTGTTCCATACCTCGTCACAACACCCTGTATAAATGGGCCTGTTCCATACCTCGTCACAACACCCTGTATAAATGGGCCTGTTCCATACCTCGTCACAACACCCTGTATAAATGGGCCTGTTCCATACCTCGTCACAACACCCTGTATAAATGGGCCTGTTCCATACCTCGTCACAACACCCTGTATAAATGGGCCTGTTCCATACCTCGTCACAACACCCTGTATAAATGGGCCTGTTCCATACCTCGTCACAACACCCTGTATAAATGGGCCTGTTCCATACCTCGTCACAACACCCTGTATAAATGGGCCTGTTCCATACCTCGTCACAACACCCTGTATAAATGGGCCTGTTCCATACCTCGTCACAACACCCTGTATAAATGGGCCTGTTCCATACCTCGTCACAACACCCTGTATAAATGGGCCTGTTCCATACCTCGTCACAACACCCTGTATAAATGGGCCTGTTCCATACCTCGTCACAACACCCTGTATAAATGGGCCTGTTCCATACCTCGTCACAACACCCTGTATAAATGGGCCTGTTCCATACCTGGTCACAACACCCTGTATAAATGGGCCTGTTCCATACCTCGTCACAACACCCTGTATAAATGGGCCTGTTCCATACCTGGTCACAACACCCTGTATAAATGGGCCTGTTCCATACCTCGTCACAACACCCTGTATAAATGGGCCTGTTCCATACCTCATCACAACACCTTGTATAAATGGGCCTGTTCCATACCTCGTCACAACACCCTGTATAAATGGGCCTGTTCCATACCTCGTCACAACACCCTGTATAAATGGGCCTGTTCCATACCTGGTCACAACACCCTGTATAAATGGGCCTGTTCCATACCTCGTCACAACACCCTGTATAAATGGGCCTGTTCCATACCTCGTCACAACACCCTGTATAAATGGGCCTGTTCCATACCTGGTCACAACACCCTGTATAAATGGGCCTGTTCCATACCTCGTCACAACACCCTGTATAAATGGGCCTGTTCCATACCTCGTCACAACACCCTGTATAAATGGGCCTGTTCCATACCTCGTCACAACACCCTGTATAAATGGGCCTGTTCCATACCTGGTCACAACACCCTGTATAAATGGGCCTGTTCCATACCTCGTCACAACACCCTGTATAAATGGGCCTGTTCCATACCTCGTCACAACACCCTGTATAAATGGGCCTGTTCCATACCTGGTCACAACACCCTGTATAAATGGGCCTGTTCCATACCTCGTCACAACACCCTGTATAAATGGGCCTGTTCCATACCTCGTCACAACACCCTGTATAAATGGGCCTGTTCCATACCTCGTCACAACACCCTGTATAAATGGGCCTGTTCCATACCTCGTCACAACACCTTGTATAAATGGGCCTGTTCCATACCTCGTCACAACACCCTGTATAAATGGGCCTGTTCCATACCTCGTCACAACACCCTGTATAAATGGGCCTGTTCCATACCTCGTCACAACACCCTGTATAAATGGGCCTGTTCCATACCTCGTCACAACACCCTGTATAAATGGGCCTGTTCCATACCTCGTCACAACACCCTGTATAAATGGGCCTGTTCCATACCTCGTCACAACACCCTGTATAAATGGGCCTGTTCCATACCAATGAAATAGAGATGTCCATCCTGTGCCACCACTGCTGGGCCAGAATCACAATCACTATAGGCTGCCACGCCCACAGACTCCATGAGCCGCCAGGTGTTGCCACGCCCACAGACTCCATGAGCCGCCAGGTGTTGCTGCCACGCCCACAGACTCCATGAGCCGCCAGGTGTTGGCCACGCCCACAGACTCCATGAGCCGCCAGGTGTTGGCTGTTCGGTCGTATCGCTCCATTGAGTCTGGACTCTTCTCACTCCCCCGGCCCCCCACCGCAAACACACAGCCATCCAGCTCCACCAGCCCTGTGTGGGGTTGACAATGACATTACATCTGATCATTAGAACCAGTGGGGCAAAGTGCATTTAATCAGTACTGTACTTAAAGCTTTTATGACATTCATTTTCATTGATTTATATGTTTGCGCCGTCGCTACGCATACGAACCTTATGTTACACAAAATGTATCCAAAAGTCAGAGATCTTTTTGTGCACAGCTGCATTCTGGGACCTTACCATTAGCTTTAGAAACGGGTAGATTCATTGGTACTCCTGAGGAGGACAGAGTATGTTTACTGTGTGATTTGAAAGAAATTGAAAATGAAATTCATTTTTTGTTTTACTGCCCATTATATGAAGAACTAAGACATGTATTATTTTGTAAAATGACAACCATCTGTGTTAACTTTTTCTGGTTAGAGGACTACGAAAAGTTGGAATTTTGTTTTAGGAAAGGTATTTTTGCTTTAGCAGACTTTTTATGCAAAGCGTGGGAAAAAAGGCAGAATGTTTTGTTTGTGTAAAAAAAAAAAAAGAAAAAAAAAAAAAACTGTTTCTTGTACACAATGCAATACTGACGCAATGATTTGTGGTGTGTCCTATAAGTCCATGTGGGCTGGGCGCCTTGGGTGCATGACACAATAATAAAGAATCTATCTATCTATCTATCTATCATACGCGCAAGACGCACTGCGCGTAGGGCAAGACGCCCAGGAGGGCAAAAAACAATGTGCCAAGCCGACCCTCAAAATAACACTCGAGTACTTCTTCCATCTTGGTTGAAGGCCAGACTTACTGAAGTAAGCGCGCGCCTCATTCATGTCGGCCATCGCCGACCATCGGTCGTCCTGGACATCATAGCGCCACATCTCCTTCCTACTGACCAAACCATCACGACGTTTGGGTGCTCCGGTCATCATCCATGTAGAGAACCTCGACAACCCAGAGGATATTCCTCCGGCCAGATACACAAAAGAGCCTGTATGGACGGAGAAGATCAGATTTTAAAATGAGCTATGCCTTGATTTGTATTTGGTAATATGCATACACACATCTTTACATTTCTTTCTATCTTCTTCATATTCAAGGACGGTTCCCTACAGTACATTTATTCAAGAACTGTACAATTTTTCTTTTTACTTTACTACACGTTTCATGGGGGTCCTTGAACTGAAAGGAAAAATCACACCAGTGTGAAGTGAGGGCCACCCACTGTGTCTGCCACACTTTTAGAAGCCTGCCCACATATCCAAATACGTGTGCAGGCTTCTAAAAGTCAAGATGGATCAGCCACATTCACTGCCACTACGCTACGAGACATGAAAGCAGTGTGTTGTATTAAAATAAAATCACACCCGTGTGAAGTGAGTGCTCACCTGACATGACCACAGCATGCCCGCGTGTTTTAGAGGGCAGACGTCCCAGAGACCTCCACCTCTTACCAAAGCTCTGAAGTTGGTACTCCTCCCTGATATCAGACTCTCCTCCCATCGTCACGATCACTTCAACAAGCAGAAGAAGATCACTTCAACAAGCAGAAGAAGATCACTTCAACAAGCAGGGTAGAAGATGATCACTTCAACAAGCAGGGTAGAAGATGATCACTTCAACAAGCAGAAGAAGATCACTTCAACAAGCAGGGCAGAAGATGATCACTTCAACAAGCAGAAGAAGATCACTTCAACATGCAGGGCAGACGAAGATCACTTCAACAAGCAGGGAAGAAGATGATCACTTCAACAAGCAGAAGAAGATCACTTCAACAAGCAGGGCAGACGAAGATCACTTCAACAAGCAGGGTAGAAGATGATCACTTCAACAAGCAGAAGAAGATCACTTCAACAAGCAGGGCAGAAGATGATCACTTCAACAAGCAGAAGAAGATCACTTCAACATGCAGGGCAGACGAAGATCACTTCAACAAGCAGAAGAAGATCACTTCAACATGCAGGGCAGACGAAGATCACTTCAACAAGCAGGGAAGAAGATGATCACTTCAACAAGCAGAAGAAGATCACTTCAACAAGCAGGGAAGAAGATGATCACTTCAACATGCAGAAGAAGATCACTTCAACAAGCAGGGAAGAAGATGATCACTTCAACATGCAGAAGATGATCACTTCAACATGCAGAAGAAGATCACTTCAACAAGCAGGGCAGAAGATGATCACTTCAACATGCAGGGAAGAAGATGATCACTTCAACAAGCAGAAGAAGATCACTTCAACAAGCAGAAGAAGATCACTTCAACATGCAGAAGAAGATCACTTCAACAAGCAGAAGAAGATCACTTCAACAAGCAGAAGAAGATCACTTCAACAAGCAGGGCAGGAGAAGCCGGTGATCAGGGTAGATTTAGGCCATGTACGCGCGGTATCGTACACGGGACCAAAGCTTGCATTATGACATTTGAATGCCATATTTCTCCCTAAAGAATGGAGCTCAATACCTGGAATACAATCGATAACAAACGTATTGAGTACCCGATATCAATTAATTTTGGGCTCATCAAGCCTGATTTCGAGCATATAGCGCTCCATGGATATTGTATCGTAATTGTTACAGTACAATTCATATTATAAAGCCTTTTAACACTTATTCATTTAATTATAGGCAAAAATTGTCAAATAAATTGTCATCTTCATTTAATTTTAGATGATGGTCAGCCACAGTCACTCACATAAAAAAAGATTCCGGTTCTGTTCAGAATTTGTCACCTCACATGTTTCCACAACATCATTAGGACATGGACAAGCTCAATAGACAAGGACATGGACATGGACATTAGGACATTAGGACATTAGGACATGGACAAGCTCAATAGTGGGCTCGATAAAAGCCCGGCTCGATAAGGTGCTCGTTATCAATACAAATTAAAGAGCTCCATCCCTAATTATGATAGTACCAAACCTCAAATAAAATTCTCCTACCCTGAGCCATCCCAACCAGCACCCTGTGGTCCTGTAGTCCTGAGCCATCCCAACCAGCAGCCTGTGTACCTGTAGTCCTGAGCCAGCCCAACCAGCACCCTGTGTACCTGTACCTGTAGTCCTGAGCCATCCCAACCAGCACCCTGTGTACCTGTACCTGTAGTCCTTAGCCATCCCAACCAGCACCCTGTGTACCTGTACCTGTAGTCCTGAGCCATCCCAACCAGCACCCTGTGTACCTGTACCTGTAGTCCTTAGCCATCCCAACCAGCAGCCTGTGTACCTGTAGTCCTGAGCCATCCCAACCAGCACCCTGTGTACCTGTACCTGTAGTCCTGAGCCATCCCAACCAGCACCCTGTGTACCTGTACCTGTAGTCCTGAGCCACCCCAACCAGCAGCCTGTGTACCTGTACCTGTAGTCCTGAGCCATCCCAACCAGCAGCCTGTGTACCTGTAGTCCTGAGCCATCCCAACCAGCAGCCTGTGTACCTGTAGTCCTGAGCCATCCCAACTAGCACCCTGTGTACCTGTAGTCCTGAGCCATCCCAACCAGCACCCTGTGTACCTGTAGTCCTGAGCCATCCCAACCAGCACCCTGTGTACCTGTAGTCCTGAGCCATCCCAACCAGCACCCTGTGTACCTGTAGTCCTGAGCCATCCCAACCAGCACCCTGTGTACCTGTAGTCCTGAGCCATCCCAACCAGCAACCTGTGTACCTGTAGTCCTGAGCCATCCCAACCAGCAACCTGTGTACCTGTAGTCCTGAGCCATCCCAACCAGCAGCCTGTGTACCTGTAGTCCTGAGCCATCCCAACCAGGTACCTGTACCTGTAGTCCTGAGCCACCCCAACCAGCAGCCTGTGTACCTGTAGTCCTGAGCCATCCCAACCAGCACCCTGTGTACCTGTAGTCCTGAGCCATCCCAACCAGGTACCTGTACCTGTAGTCCTGAGCCACCCCAACCAGCAGCCTGTGTACCTGTAGTCCTGAGCCATCCCAACCAGCAACCTGTGTACCTGTAGTCCTGAGCCATCCCAACCAGCAGCCTGTGTACCTGTAGTCCTGAGCCATCCCAACCAGCAGCCTGTGTACCTGTACCTGTAGTCCTTAGCCATCCCAACCAGCAACCTGTGTACCTGTACCTGTAGTCCTGAGCCATCCCAACCAGCAACCTGTGTACCTGTACCTGTAGTCCTGAGCCATCCCAACCAGCAGCCTGTGTACCTGTAGTCCTGAGCCATCCCAACCAGCAGCCTGTGTACCTGTACCTGTAGTCCTTAGCCATCCCAACCAGCACCCTGTGTACCTGTAGTCCTGAGCCATCCCAACCAGCAACCTGTGTACCTGTAGTCCTTAGCCATCCCAACCAGCAGCCTGTGTACCTGTAGTCCTGAGCCATCCCAACCAGCAGCCTGTGTACCTGTAGTCCTGAGCCATCCGAACCAGGTACCTGTACCTGTAGTCCTTAGCCATCCCAACCAGCAACCTGTGTACCTGTAGTCCTTAGCCATCCCAACCAGCAACCTGTGTACCTGTAGTCCTGCGTGGGCCTGCCGTGTTAGAGAATGGACGCTCCACGTTGGCCTCAGAGATGAAGCTCTGACAGGCCTGCTGCTCTTTCACCACATCCAGAGACTCAGCCACGTGTTGGAGGTAGGAGGGACTGATGAGAGGCAGGCGGACGTGCTCCAACACCTAAAAGAACAATGCATTATTTACTAAATCAACTAGATATTAGCTAAACAACATTATAGAGTTGTCCTTTTACCGTTTCTGTGGACATGAATGTACTACTTGATCATACTACATATTACTGATTGAAGATAGAATATATAGACCTATATATTTTATTTTTCTCAGTTATTACAGTATAAAATAGCTAAAATAAAGATTGTTTAGCTCAAAACTGAAATGACAGACACTTTTGTGGTGGCCAACGGAATGACAGACCTTGTGAAAGCCCAGCTTGCGGGTAGTAGGACAGACCTTGTGAAAGCCCCGCTTGCGGGTAGTAGGACAGACCTTGTGAAAGCCCTGCTTGCGGGTAGTAGGACAGACCTTGTGAAAGCCCTGCTTGCGGGTAGTAGGACAGACCTTGTGAAAGCCCTGCTTGCGGGTAGTAGGACAGACCTTGTGAAAGCCCTGCTTGCGGGTAGTAGGACAGACCTTGTGAAAGCCCAGCTTGCGGGTAGTAGGACAGACCTTGTGAAAGCCCAGCTTGCGGGTAGTAGGACAGACCTTGTGAAAGCCCCGCTTGCGGGTAGTAGGACAGACCTTGTGAAAGCCCTGCTTGCGGGTAGTAGGACAGACCTTGTGAAAGCCCTGCTTGCGGGTAGTAGGACAGACCTTGTGAAAGCCCTGCTTGCAGGTAGTAGGACAGACCTTGTGAAAGCCCTGCTTGCGGGTAGTAGGACAGACCTTGTGAAAGCCCAGCTTGCGGGTAGTAGGACAGACCTTGTGAAAGCCCTGCTTGCAGGTAGTAGGACAGACCTTGTGAAAGCCCTGCTTGCGGGTAGTAGGACAGACCTTGTGAAAGCCCTGCTTGCGGGTAGTAGGACAGACCTTGTGAAAGCCCAGCTTGCGGGTAGTAGGACAGACCTTGTGAAAGCCCAGCTTGCGGGTAGTAGGACAGACCTTGTGAAAGCCCTGCTTGCGGGTAGTAGGACAGACCTTGTGAAAGCCCTGCTTGCGGGTAGTAGGACAGACCTTGTGAAAGCCCTGCTTGCGGGTAGTAGGACAGACCTTGTGAAAGCCCTGCTTGCGGGTAGTAGGACTGTTGTCTAACCACAGCATGGCAGCATCAAACACCATGTCCTCCTTGGGGACACTCAGATGGTCACTGGAGAGGATCTCTGTCAGCCCTTCCACGGAGAGAGAGAGGAACTCTTCCTATTGGTAGAAAAACAATATTTCCAGTAGATTAGCTGATAAATGTAGACTCTAGTCTGTTCCAATGCTCCAATGTTCCATACTGACGTACTGTTTTTCATCCTCGGAAGTGGTCACTAATAAATGTTTGTTTAATGAAACAGACATGCTGTAGCTTACTAAATATCATTGAATGTTTCTACTTTGGTGGCGACAGGTTGAGTACAATAGTAGTGATGTGTCGTTCATGATCGATTCGTAGATCATTGCCGTGAACTATGAACTATGAACTATGAACTATGAACTATGCAACTTTTAGTTTAGAATGTCGTGGGTCACCAAATGACCCTGGCATCTGTATAAGTAACATCTGTATTAGTAACATCTGTATAAGTAACATCTGTATTAGTAACATCTGTATTAGTAACATCTGTATAAGTAACATCTGTATTAGTAACATCTGTATAAGTAACATCTGTATTAGTAACATCTGTATAAGTAACATCTGTATAAGTAACATCTGTATTAGTAACATCTGTATTAGTAACATCTGTATAAGTAACATCTGTATTAGTAACATCTGTATAAGTAACATCTGTATTAGTAACATCTGTATAAGTAACATCTGTATAAGTAACATCTGTATAAGTAACATCTGTATTAGTAACATCTGTATAAGTAACATCTGTATAAGTAACATCTGTATAAGTAACATCTGTATAAGTAACATCTGTATAAGTAACATCTGTATTAGTAACATCTGTATAAGTAACATCTGTATAAGTAACATCTGTATATGTAACATGTCATCTGATCTGAACGTCATTTGTAACCTTTGCATTAGCCCGCATGATCGTGAAGGCTAGGGCAAGTGCTACAGGCTGGTCTAGTGAGGCAGAGTGTTGTAATAATAGTAAATATAAAACAAAGTTATAGGAGATCCCTCATTCATCCCTCATTCACTGACCTGCTGGTGAACCTCAGTGAAGTGTTCCAGAATGTAATCCAGGCTGCGTTTCGCCAACCTTTTGGCAGCATCACAGGAGTACCTCTCAGCGACGCAGTACAACTCTACACAGTTCTCTATGTCGATGTGAACCAACATGTAGTCAAAGCATTCGTCTCAACAGCCTCGACATCCCATAAGCTTGATGCTGCCAGCAGGGCCTGGAGTAAATTACGTATATTTAAAGCATTGATGTTGAAATGCGCAGATCACGCAAACCTCAGCAAAGATAAACGGACAAGGTCGGTGGCACGTAACTGTAGGTTAACAAGGTGTTTGATTGATTGATTGATTGATTGATTGATTGATTGATTGATTGATTGCATTATTAACCCTTAGACAGATTACTACTGGAAAACACGTGGAGTTTTGCATTAGTCTTTTCTGCCCTGTACGTGATTTTCCGTAGTTCTCTTTTTTTATTAATACCAATATATTAATTCGGTCCGCACCTCTGTATATAGTATTGAGCATAAATATCAACTACATTTCCCAGAATTCCCGTGTCACGTGACACACGTGTATGCTTTCCTATTGGAAACTGACGCCCAGCCCCCAGTGAACAGGGGGGTTGGTTGACTCCTCCGAGGTGGGCACTGGAGGAAGAGTTTTTCAGCCAGGTTTGCAGTCGCCGCAAAAAAAACAATCTGAAAAATGATCCATCCGTGTCCAGTGGCATTCTCCAGTCCCAGACCGTTGGCCGGGCTGCAACATCCACCCTCGCGGATTACACGTGTGCAATATTTTTTCTTCTCCCCACCGGAGTTACCACCAAGGCTGATGCCTTCGCTAAAAGGTAATTTTATTGTATTCGAAAATGCCCTAATATGACATGTCTAGTAAGACGATCCCTATATTTGGCCCGAGCCGACCTAGTGCTGATATCAGATAGATGTGGTAGAACCATATATGGATAGATCTAACTGGTTTAGTCATCGTGACATGCATAGTCGGAGAATATATAACAAGGGTCGGTACTATAGGTGATCGACGTAGCTAACAAAAACATCTGATCAAATTAATGTATTGTACTGTGTCTTTGTGGGCCGAATCGTGGCATCGTGGCATACAAATAGATGTTTGTATAATTAGTATCACGATAAAATAATATGGCGACGTTAGAATGACACCACCAATGAGTGATCGCGTGTAATGTAGCTGCCCAGCGTATATCCAGCACCATCACGTCACCACATTCCACTGGCTGTTGGCTAGTAGTAGTTGCTAACAAACACTGCACAAATGGTACTGGCTATTGGCCGGGCCACAAGCCCGGGCAATAGCCAGTACCAATGTTGCTGGATGATTGCGACGCAATGGTGCTGGATATACCCTGGGCAGCTAGCTACATTACCACCGATCACTCATTGGTGTTTCATTCTAACGTTGCCATATTATTTTATCGTGATACTACTTATACAAGCATCTATTTGTATTTGTCATGCCACGACTCGGCCCACAAAGACACTGCACAATAAAATCATTGATCGCCAGCAGCCGGGTAAAACGCCATGTAATAGTAGCGTGCACTGACTACAGCTAAAATGTTTATTTCTTTTTATATATTTAGAACTGGCATCAGATGAGGAGGAGGAGGAGGAGGATGAAGAGTCAAGACTGCGATGGCGTTCTCCGACACTGAACCGGATTCATTCATTCATTCATTTCAGGGGGGGCAGTTTTTGGGTGTTTTTTTTATTTAGCCTACTCACACATAACCTGACTCCGCCAGATGGGGCAGCAGAGAGTACACTGGGTTCCCCCCTCCTGCTCCCATCTGGGAACTCTCAGGCAGACTTGATGCCCGGCCACAAAACGGCCTGGCCAATCAGCAGCAGCTAGAAGCGAAGTTGCTCACAAAACGGCCTGGCCAATCAGCAGCAGCTAGTAGAAGCTAGAAGCTGCTGCTAGAAGTTGCTAGAAGCTGCTGCTGATTGGCCAGGCCGTTTTGTGGCCGGGCATCAAGTCTGCCTGAGAGTTCCCAGATGGGAGCAGGAGGGGGGAACACAGTGTACACTCTGCTGCCCCATATGGCGGAGTCAGGTTAACTCACACACACACACCGTCAAGGACTGGGTTTGGGGACATTTGGGAGGAGTAGCTCTGATCCATAGCTCTAAATGCGCATTTAGAGCTATGGATCAGAGCTAGGGGAGGAGTAACTGTTTTGTATGTAGGCCTATTTATTTTCTGTAATATTTATCATTTTATTATGTTAGTAGTCGTAAAAAATAAAAGACGCTTTTACAATGAGTTAGACCTGTCATGACTATTTTGTTCACTATTGTGAGGTTTATTGTATATGACTAAGCAAGTTTCAACTGTGATTTACTCTGTAACGGTAGATGGTAATAACTCAATTTCTTTTTTATAATACAGTATACATTCAAGTCTATATTTTGATACATATCATGGGCACCAAGTCATATCAAAACAATGTCCTTGGATGTGTTTTTTATCAAAACTGTGTTTCTTCATAACAGGTTTTTGAGATACATGCATGAATAGACAAGGTACTGGTAAGACTATGTAAACATGGTATATATCAAAATGTGCGTTAGAATGTCTAATTTTACCCCAAAAAAGAATTGAGTTTATATGATGTTCCAATTTCAGAGCTATGGGGACTTTTAGCTGGATAGGTCAGATTGATCATGACTGACCATGCTATTTATAGATGGCAAAATATCTACAGTGGTACATGTGAGAAACTTTTTATTTTATTTTAATTGAACTAGACAACTCACCCTTTAAAATGAGATATTGCATGGCTATGTATGCCCAGCAGAAAAAAAGTTATTTAGAAAATAAAACTTCAACCGGGCATAACTTTTTTTGGTTGTCCTAGAAACAGAAACAGTGTAAATGCAGGCTCTTTTAAATGGCTTCCAACACAAGAACTAAACATTTTATCAACTCAGTTCATTTTTTTCCTGGAAGCAGACAAGTCAAGCTTTCTCTGAAGGTCTTTCGTTGTCACACATTCACAACAGAGAATTTTCAATAAATCATTCAAAAACGCCATTCTGGCCATAGAGAAGTCTACAAACTATATAGAAATCCTTGAAACGCTCAAAGAGTTAAAAGGTATAGTACAAATAAGAACTTTAACCCTAGAACACTAAATTTACTTTTGTCACACCATCACTAAACCCGGGTATATTTTATGTCATATATTCCATAAAAATATGTTCAAGTATCAAAATATATTGAAGTACCGCATTGCTGTACGTGGCAACTTGAGGTACTCTTCATTGATATTTCATCATGCCTTTTCACAAACAACACCATTTCATCATGACTGGCAAAATCGGTGAAAATGTGGGCATTATTTTAAAGATATTCCTAAAAACAATGATTTGGGAACGTCTCCTTTGGTCAACCCATTCCTGGGACAAAAGAAAAGCCCATTGTGGGTTTATGAGATTCTTCACCCTATCACTAAAACACGGGTGGAATTCACCCTACCTTCATTCACCTAACCCTAACCCTAACCCTACCTTCATTCACCTAACCCTAACCCTACCTTCATTAACCCTACCTTCATTCACCTAACCCTACCTTCATTCACCTAACCCTAACCCTACCTTCATTCACCTAACCCTAACCCTAACCCCTAACCCTAACCCTAACCCTAACCCCTAACCCTAACCCCTAACCCTAACCCTAACCACTAACCCCTAACCCTACCTTCATTCACCTAACCCTACCTTCATTCACCTAACCCTAACCCCTAACCCCTAACCCTAACCCTAACCCTAACCCCTAACCCTACCTTCATAATATGTAGTAAATATATCCTGGTACAATGTGTGATAATATATTGCGGTCATATGAAAACGCCCACCAATCAGAGAATGATGCTCGTTTTCTTATATGAATGCAATATATGGATCATTTTATCAGTCTCATTATCGTTTGTTCATTTCGCGGTACATTGTCTCCTTCTTATTCATGATAAATCCACAAGACCTGTTCAGTAATGACAATGAGAGAATCTATTTCAAATCCTTTAGAGTTTATTAACTATTTTCAAGTGAACAGAAATGTAAACGTTCAGAACACAGCCGTGTTCAAAATAGTGAACAACAGGTTCAAATTATGTCACTCAAAGCACTGCAAATAACTGAATATGATAAACAGATGAGTTCTTGTATTGAAAGGAAAGAAAGAGGTAGAAAGAGGGATAGAGGCTAGCTCGTATTGACGTTTGTCAAAGCACATGTAATGATGTCCCCTGTCACAACGTAACGTAATAAGTGACAGACCTGTGATTGACGCGTGCAAACGATGGATCAGTCGATCGATTGGTATCCTCTTCTGACGGCTTATGTCTCTTTTATCGACAATTCTTCATCGGCTTTGACTCTTTTATCGACAGTTCTTCGATTACCTCTTTCCAGATAACCAGCAAAAGTTCATTTGTTGGCGAGGTTATCCAACCCGCATCTAATCGATCCAACGTAGTTCTTTGGTTACTCCTCTGGTCCAGCTTGGCAGAGGTCCAGCAATATACACTTGGAAGCCTGCCAAACAGGGTTGTCAGAATCGCTCTGACTGGGTGACGGTCTTGTAGAATTGACTGCTCGCGGCTCTTGATACAGGATGTTCGTCAACAGCTATATCGATAAAACGCGCGATTAGTCAACTTCGTTGCAGATGGTAATTTCTTCTTCACGTTCTCCTAATGTCACCACTTGTGGGTGTTTAAAACACAGAACGCAACTAACATACAAACACACCGGGTCTCGGGAGCGGGGAGGAGAGTTAGAAAAACTCTCCACATACACTTAGCTACAAACATCAACTAACTTTTTGCATAGCTGTAGTTGCTCTTGGTTTAAGCGTATTTGCATATTTTGGGGCGTTCCCTTGGGGTGCTCAAGTTTCTCAGAGAGAGAGAGAGAGAGGGAGAGAGAGAGAGACAGAGTGAGAGAAACATACCATCACATATTTCCAGAACTCGTGTATTGTAATCTGTTATCAAAACAATTTTAGATTAAAAATTCTTTCCCACAACTTGTTTCAAAGGGGCATTCATGCATATATTCTAAGGTACAGTAGACACTTGTATAAGGCAAAGAAGTATAACATTCCTTAGCATTCTTAATCTTCAAGAGAACGACCTTGCAGGCTGCAGCTGTGGGGAGTCATCCCAACAGCCTACTTCTTTAGACCTTTTGACAGTATGAATGGCCTTCCCGGGCCTCGTTCTAGACATGCTGTCTCTGCTCAGTCCATCGATCAACCAAAAACCCCTGAGTTTAGGATTCTGTGAGTGGTGGACTAAGGAGGAGGGTAGTGGGCGCTAGCCTTCAAAGGCTGCAGTGTAACACAAATACTATGTATCAGTGTCCTGTCCGGGGCAACAACATGTTTTTGGTGTAAGGAAGCAGTGGTCAGCAAACTATGAAGCGATGACCAAATGTAGAGATCCATAGGCCTCTGCTACTACAGTCCCCCATTGGCAAATCAAGGATCTTTGAAGCAGATTCTTGACTTTGGCAACTAGTAGTGGCCGTAGTGATCCTTGGAGCATTCCAACCTCAGGTGCCCTTATTACATCCCTTGTGACAAGGGAACTCATTCCAGTGCTCCGATTCTTGTATAGAGACAGAGGGAGAAGATAGAAGGAGGTGAGATGTGTGAGGTGGATACTAAGTAATCATGGCTTAGAGGTAGTATGGGTATACTGTGTATTACTTATCATTGTAAGTGGTCATCTAGTTTATGCTAGCCATATCTGAAGGTCAGGTCTGGTTTTCTTTTGATGGTACATTCAAGGAACATTTCTCAAAAACAGAGGTGATTATACTGTAAACAAGTGACTTAGAGGTAGTAAGAGAAGTAAGTGCACTAAGACTGTCTGTAAACTCAAAACAAGTGACTTAGAGGTAGTAAGAGAAATAAGTGCACTAAGACTGTCTGTAAACTCAAACTCAAATGAAAGCGCAAACAAACTAGATTATATTGGCTTTAGCAGACTCATGCTAAGTCTACCTTTAAGTCTAGATTAAGGTCTCCTTTTGATGGCATTTGTAGAAACGCTTAACCAAAAACCAAATAGGTTATATTTGACGCGCAACTATTATTATAAAAAGTTACGCATCCTTAAAGGAAAAATCACACCTTAAACTTTAATAAAAAGTATTACAACTAAAGTTTCGCTAGGGATATGGCAAGGCTTTTGGTTGTAATTGGCCCGTGGTGTTTAAGTCTCAGTGGTTTTGACATTGGTGGACTTAAGGCGGTTGTCGCGGGAGAGGAGGGCCTGGTTCTCGACCAACCTTTTAGTGGCTACGCGGAACGTACCAAAGCGCTTTACGACCCAGCAAGTGACTGCAATGACCACTATGTAGCTAAGGATCAGGAGCGCGAACAGCATAGAATCAGGAGTGGACCATGCAGATTCCACAAGGGTGAACACGCTGCTGCTGACATGGGGTGTGGTCTTAAGAGCCTGATCAAGGGCAGTAAGGTCAACCACTTGGGGTCCTGTCTGGATCAACCGTTCAGTAGTGGGGTCAATCACTACCTTATGCTTTTGGAAGAAGTCCGACATTTCGATGTCGGAAGCATAGACATCGGCTGGCAGATGGTACAGCACCAGGTCATCTACCTGAACTAGAGTGTTTTCAGGGATGTAGAGCAGAAAGGTTTGGTTTGGGAGGTCTACCTTGGTGGCGGTGTCATGGAGCTCATATCGCACAGTGGCGATTCGAGAGGGAGTATTGACTAGCCACTGGTCCCCCAAGATCTCAGCTTGGGTTTGGGTGACCTGGCCTCTGGGTGTAAGTTTAGCACGGCAGCTTGCCTGGTCCGGCATAGACTGGAGGCCACAGATTCCGTTGGTGGAATCGGAAATGAATGGTTTGGAGACACACAAAAAGTGGACTTCTTTTGTCAAAGTGCACAGGTTAAGATTGGGCGCCAGGTATAGGCCTGGACTGGTGTCGTGGTAAGCTACCACTGGGGGAGTCGCAATCTTAACATGGGTGTCACCCTCCCAAGAACCGACATTGACAATGTCCTTCAGGCGATAGATGTTGCGGTCATCAATGACTGGGAGTGTGAGGAGGAAAACAACTTCTCTCCTTTGGGGATCTACGGACAGTGGGATTGCACCGCCCAAAGAATAGGCAAGGTGGCCTTGGAGGTCGCTTGGTTTTTCTCCTGTGCTTTTCTCGATGATCTTTTTGACCAAGGAAAGAGGGGTAAGGTAGGGAGGGATTCTCCCTAAGGCAAGAGAGTCTACGGAAGAGCTGACTTCCCTAAGAAAGTCGCTCATAAGCATGCCGGTTATCTGGTTGTGAGCAAAGTCACTTCCCAGCAATTTTTGGTACGCTTGCATAGTGCGAGCTGTTTTGTTCAAGAGGTCAGACTGAGAGTTTAGTAGGATAATAGTGTCTCGGAGTGTTGCACCGATTGTGTGGATTTGATCGCCCTGGAAGTTCACTGCTTGTCTAAGGGCCGGGAGGTCACGTTGGATTTCCCCAACTTGCTTCTTAAGGGTTCTAATACTTATAGAATTGACAGCAGATGTCCCAAGGCTGAACAGGGAACCGACGGCGGCGGCTACAGTAAGTAGGGTGCCTACAAAACGCTTTCTCCGCACGGGAGATTTGGGGTTCTGGTCTTCGCGAGTGCGTGAGTGCACAGTGTATCCGGTAAGGTCCTCGCGTGTCACGGTGAACTTTTCCAGTTGGGTTAGCATGTGGATGACGTCCGAGCTAGCATGCTGGATGATATCTTCCACCCAGGCTTCCCCTTCTGGTTCCAGCTTCTTCTTGAATACGACAGCGCTGAGGTGTTTCCGGTACAGTTCCCTTGGGTGGAGCTGCGAGTAGACCTTCTGGGTGATGGTCTTGCAGTTGGTAATCAGGAGCCCTTGTTGCTCTCGCAGGGCTATGCCCGCGTCAGGGCCTGCTTTGAACTGTGGTTGGGCCATCGTCATGAGCGTGGACATGCAAAGTATTGCACACAACAGTAGGTATCCCATCCTGTAACAAACCACACAAAATAAGTTTGATTAGTGAAGCTGTTATATTATCATAAGCATACAGTTATTCAAACCAAACAAAATAACACAATTCACACAAGATTAATGGCTCATCTTAGTGGTTCATGCGGTTGTTGGGTGGCTGCGTCAGCAGTTTCCCTTAAAGAGGTTATTTTGTAACTCTAATTAGTCAGACGGTTGTTCGGTCGCATCCGTTTTTTCGAGACGTTTAGGTGGGTTGTGGGGACGAATCTGGTTCCGATGTACCCATTTGAGCAAGGGTTCGTCTTGACCCTTCCTTTTAATCTGGATACGGTACGCCACGGGAGACAATCTGTCTGTGATCACGTGGGGCCCTGTCCAGTGTGGAAGAAGTTTCTTTGAGAGTTTTCCTGAGGTCTGATCGGACGAACCCGTCTGGGGGGCGAAGATATAATACCAGACTTTATCCCCCACCTGGAGTTCATCGCTCGATGCTCGTTTGTCGTAGTACGTTTTACGTCCTACTGCAGTGGCCTGCAGGTGCTTTTGTGCAAACGCGAACGCATACTTTAGGTGGTTGTGTAAATCCGTTAAGTACTGATGAGTAGTATACGCCGTTGCCAAGTTGAGATCTCCGGGCTGGTAGAGCAGATGCAACGGAAGAGTCATTTGTCGCCCAGTCATTAGTTCAAAGGGACTAATTCCCGTTGAAGTGTGGGGCGTTGCCCGAATTGCCATCAGTACCAGGGGGAGTTTAACATCCCAATCTTTTTGGTTTTCTGCTACGAACTTTTTCAGGATTGTTACCACAGCCCTGTTTGATCTCTCGACCGTTCCGGAGCTCTGTGGGTTATAACTGATGTGAAATTGGCATCGTACTCCTAGCATTTCCCACAGTTCTTTCATGATATCTGCAGTGAAATGTGTACCTTTGTCACAGTCCAGGGAGATTGGCAGACCGAATCTTGAAAAGATGTGGTGGAGTAGGAGGCGGGCAGTAGTTCGTGCCGTACAATTTGTGGCTGGGAGACATTCCACCCACTTTGTAAAGTTGCAGACGACGTTAAGAAAATACTGAGCGCCAGAACTGGATCTGGGGAGTGGCCCCACCCAGTCCATTTGCAAATCGGACCACGGAAACGTGATCCCTCTGCTTTGTAGGGGAGCTCTATGAAGAGGGTTGGCTGGTTGGAATTGACAGCAGACCAAACATCCCTTCACGTAGTCAGATACGTCCTTGGTCATTTCTGGCCAAAATACTACTTGACGTAGTTCCTCACATGTGGCTTTGATTCCTCTATGACCTGCCGATGGAAGATCGTGTGCGAATGAGAGCATTGTCCCCCTTAGCGCTCGAGGGACAACTAGTCGCGGCGAGGTGTACTCATCGGGCGCATACACCAAGAGTCCATCCACCAGGTGTAGATGGTGTTTGATGGCAACGAGATGACGCAGGTCAGGTGAGGCGTCCATTTCCGTTGCGGAAATGGTTGAAGCACAAGGATCCGACAACGAGAGGCGGATCCTGGTAATATCGGGGTCGGCGGCCTGCATAGAGACCAAGTCCTCGGAACGGACTGACGCGGACGTCGAGCCTCGGGTCCTAACATTGCTCATAGGGGGTTCTGGGGCCGCGGCAGCCTCAGCTGCGCGGCGGCGCGTAACGACCGAGATAGATGCTGTAGGAATATCCGGCAGCCATTCCTGCCGGAAGTCCCAAGGTCGGCCCGACAGGGCTCCCTCCTTGGCCAGGGCATCCGTCAAGTCGTTATAGGTCTTGTCCGCGCCAGGGAGGCGGGAATGACCACGAACCTTTTTCCAATGGACCTGCAAGTCATGTGACGTTACCAGATGGTCGCACGCCATGATAAGGTCCTTGTGCTTGACTGGTTTTCGTGCGGCTGTCACAAAGTCGTTTTGCTTCCAGACAGCCAGGTGGCACGTGAAGCTCAGGCGTGCATAGTTGGAATCAGTGCACAGAACAAATTCCCGCACGTTGTGTTCAACGGCACATTGAAGTGCAATTAATACTGCGGCAATTTCTGCGTACTGAGAAGTCATTGGACCCAGTTTGAAACTCATAGGTTCAGCTGGGTCATTTTTAACCCACAACATCCCGGCCCCAGCCGATCTGTGCTCTTGATGAGAGTAAGAACACCCGTCCACATACGCCGTACGCATGTTTTCACACACGTTTTCGTCAAAGTAGTGATGGTGTGTGGGGAGCAGGGAAGTTGGGACCTGTCGGAGGTCAAGAGTAGCGGCCGGGTCCTGGGTGCAGTTTTGACACACAGCCAGTCCCGTTCCCAGTGGAACCTTGTTTGATTGGGAGTACCGAACTTCAATGTTGTGGCTCTGAAAGGCCATCAACCAAGTTGCTATGCGGGCGTTCGTAACCACTCCTTCCCTTATACGTTGGCTGTTCAGAAAGGTCACAGGTTGGTGACATGTCTCAATGATAATCTGTTGCCCACTGACACAATTTGCGAAGTGGGTCACAGCCCAGACGGCCGCGAACAAGGCTTTTTCACAGTCGGAAAATTTTTGCTCCACTGGACTAAGCATTTTGCTGGCATATGCGACCACACGCTTGTCTTGGTCGTATATTTGGTAAAGGCCTGCACTCAGGCAGTGGGCCGTGTAGCCAAGTTCAAGGTAGAAGGGTTTTTCCACGTTCGGATAAGCAAGACAAGGGGCCGAACACAATTGTTCTTTCAAGGTTTTCACGGCCTGCTTCTGGGCGTCGCCCCAGACAAAGGGGGCATCCTTTTTTAGAAGTTCCGTAAGGGGTTGAGCGATATCTGCGTATCCCTCAATGAATTGCCGTGAATAGTTACAGACGCCAAGAAAACTCCGTAGTTCCGTCAGCGTGACCGGGTCGCGGAGGTTCAGGACTCCTTGTATTCTATTGGCCTGAGGGCTGATTCCCTCGGGGCTAATGGTGAGCCCGACATAGTTGACTTTGTTGCGAAACCATTGTCCTTTTAGGATAGATATTTTGACTCCCGCGGTCAAGAGCTGGGAGAGGACGTGGTCTAGTTCTACCAGGTGTTCCCTGGCGGTCCGAGTCCGGACCAGAATGTCGTCAACATATATCACGGTACCGCGAGATGCGGCATCCGGGCAGGCTTTGTTCAGGAAGATGTTAAACTCAGCGGGGCTATTACTATAACCATAAGGGAGCCTAGAAAAGGTAAACTGCCTGTTCCCGAACGTGAAAGCTAGCAAGAATTGCGAAGAGGGCGCGACCCGCAAATTCCAGAATCCCTGACAGATGTCCAGAGAAGTAAAGAACTTTGCGTCTCTAACCTTTGGGAGCTCTTGCTCCAGCCTGGTCATAGGCCAGCGTGACAAGGGAACCGAGCGGTTTAAAGCACGATAATCAATCGTAAGTCTCCACCGGGAAGGCGTCCCCTTAAGTGGGCAGGCTTGTTCCTTAAGCACGGGCCATATCGGCGATGAACAGGTGCTTTGGCATGGTCGGATGATGCCCTTTTCTAAGAGTTCATCGATGATTTTCTTTATTGGCTCCTGAGAGGCCAACGGAATCTTGTATTGTCGGACAAAGATTGGAGCAGCATCCGGTTTTGTAGGAATATGGACCGTATGGATATCGGTTACGCCGCAGTCGAGAGAGTCACGCGCGAAGAGCTTTCCGTATGAATAAAGCAGTTTGTAGAAGTCGCGCTTGATCTCCCCGTCGACAGCTCCCTCGGCTAAAGCGAGGACTTGTTGAACTTGAGCCTCAAAGCCCGGATAGGGTTCTACCACGTCAACCGGTGGCGTGACCGAAGGGTCATCTGCAGGACCAGGGTCTGTTGTGTCTATGCTGTAAACCACCATGTGGTCGTGGTTGTCCATTGCAATTCTTCCGATTGAATCCGCTCCTACCGGGAGCAGGGAAGCGACAACCACTAGACCGGTGGGCAGCGTGAACGCAACGTTTGGAGTTGCTCTGCCTGGTTGGAGGTTCGAGGGTACTTTCCCGATTACCGGGATTGTTAGACCCAGGTTCCCAAGGCCTGTGTTGATCAGAGAACCCATGGTAGTGGCTTCGGGGAGGGTGACGTCCTCGTAAGTATAATTATCCAGAAGAAGGTAGAAGGTTCGTCCAATCACGTCCATAATTGGGGTTCCTCCCAGGGACAATCCCAATCTTAGCAGGGTACTGGATGGCAGGAACGCCGCCGTGATTTGCGTCAGACACTGTCCCGGGAAGAGGGTGAGTTGTATCGAAACCTCTCTGGTTCGCGCTGGAATAGTGACTTTCCGGATATTCCTGGTATGACAGACTTCAGGAATGGTCTGTCCCGACCTCAGTTGGTCATGGGTGTAACCGTGGGGAAAGGTTGGACTTTCCGTACGTGACCAGAGAACACCGTTTAGTGTATCCAGCATGATTGCCAGTCTTATGGCGATGTCCGCACCTATGTAAAGGTTACGGGGTAAACCAGGGACGACCAGCAAGGCGTGGAGGCAGTGCTTATTTCCCCACTGCAGCGTGAGAGCACATATGCCTTTTGCGATTGCCGTGGTTGGGCGCAAAGTTCCTAGCTGGAATCGAAATGCCTTAGGGACTAGTAGTAAGCCTGGAGTGAGAGCCTGTAGGTCATTGAACAGGTCTAAGCTAATTGCTGACCTTTCGGACCAGAGGGCGAGGACCGCATTGGTCACTTGGATCGTATTGACTGCTACCTCTCCCATGATCTGAGGGCAGTAGCTGTCAGGATCTGTAGACGGGCCCAAGGCACACAAGTATGAACGAGGACCTTTCAAGATGTCTATGTGTGGGAGGGAGTCGACTCGACTAGAGAGAGAGCCGTGATTGACATCCCTTCTGTGGCTGACGGAAGGTACCGTGCTTGTCGCAGGGTTTAAGGAACCGGGATTGCTTGCCGCTGTATCGTGTACCGTCAAGCAGTCAGGAGCCATTGACATTGTTGGGTCCAAAGGTTTAGGTGTCCGTACTGTAGCAAAGATTTGCAAGGCCGCAAAATCTATAAGAGGGGAGAACCTATTTAAGAGATCCATTCCAATCAAAAGTGGTACCGTATTCAATGGACTGATATAAAAGGGATGTAATAATTCTTGGTTCCCAATCTTCAAGTTGCAGATTGCAAACTTCTCGACCCTGGTAACAGAAGTCGTATAGGCTTGTAGCTTGATTGGTTTTGAACACAACTGGAGCCCACAGTTGGCTTGTAGTAAGTGGCCTTGGAGAACGTCAAACAAGTCTTTTGACATTAGGCTAACATCTGCGGCAGTGTCTAGCAGACCTTCGTGTAGAAGGGTGTCTTCAAGAGTCACTTCCAGATAGAGTTTACGGGCTACGCCCCGGGCCTTTAAGGTGGAGAGCAACTGAGCAAACCGGGGAGGTGCCTCAGCACCGTCTGGTTCTGGTAGCGCCGAGTCAGGGTTTGGATCCAGATGGATGGTCAAAACGGCGCACTCATTCCCAGTAGAAAGGGAGAAAGGAGTTTCGGCGACGTTCAAGCCGTGGGGATTCAAGCATGCTGACTCTATAGTTAGCGGGGAGAGTGAGGACTTGGCACTTAGAGTGGGGCCCAGTCCTAGTATCCCGCTGCCGGTTTTGACTGTCCCAGTTCTGACTGTCCCAGTTACATCTGATTGGATGAATAGGACTTCTTTCGTGTCTTTGTCCCTAGGCTGGTCAGTTGCATTTGATGGGGATCGAGTCCGAGTTGACGTAGTTGACTTACCTTTCTGAAAGGGTTTCTTGGTACCCTTGTATCCCTTACGGGTAGGCTTTCCCGCGGCAGCCGTGCCGGCGGATTCACTGGCCTTCTTCATAGTCTTAGTTAAGGAGGAGATTTCCCCGATAAGATCCACCACCACGCGTTCTGAAATAGGCGCAGACTTTTCCGCCTTTTCAGACTTACGGGGGGATTCCGAGGCTTCTTCTTGGGACTGACGTGGCGAGGAAGGTCTAGTTGAATATGGGCGCGGTGACCGGGGTCGGTCATCCTCAAACCTGATAGTACGATACGGCGGGGGTGGCGAGGTGCGTTCCGGAGTGGGGGATCGCGAGGAGGACCCTCGGTAGTCACCACGTGACTGATAGCGAGTCGACGGGTTAGAGTCGTGGGCCCCCTCTAGTCCTGTTACCGCCATAGCGTCCCGGACCGGTGTTGAAGACCGCGGGTTGTCTGCCATGTTTGCCAAGAAGATACGATTAGCCTGCTCTTTAAGTTGGGTTGAGTGCATAGTTTCAGCATCCACCAAGTGGCGTAACGGATTGCGTACCGATGGATGGAGGTTAGTGATGAACAGTTGTTTGAAAGTCACATCCTCCTCCATGTTGACAAGTATTTTCTGACCAAAGAACGCGGTGCGGAGCCGATCAAAATACTCATTAATGCACTCAGTCGCCTTTTGGCGTGTAGCCATGGCAAGGTTCAGACTGCCTTTGTAATTCGGAGGAGTGAACTCCATGAATATAGCATTCTTGACTGCCTGGTAATTGTTTAGAACCAGAGGCGACAGCTTGAGCAGAAACCTTCGTACCGTTGGGCTAGCCGTGGCGTTGATCAAGTACAGTCTTTGACCGACGGTCGCATTGGGAAACTCTGCAAGGTGAGTTTGCAGATCCGATAGGTATAATTCTGTATAATTGCTTCCCCGACTGGTTGGTTCGAATTTTGTTATAGTCTTAGCAATTTTATCCAGGACCTGGTTGGTTAGCGGGGGAAACGACGCCCCTCCATAACCACAGGACACCGGAAGACTGGCTCCCATCTGAGAATAGGGCAGATAAGAGGGGGCCTGGGGCCCATAAGGCAGGTAAGGGTCCGGCCGCCCAATGAATCCCGGCGGCGGGCCTGTGATTCCGGACGTGGCCCGTTGTTCGTAGCCTCCTCCATCGTATGGCTGGCCTGTATCTTCCGTCGGAGTTGGTCCCCTGGGATACTGGGGAACGGACGGATAAGAGGCCTGCATAGCTTGATAGGGGTCGCGGGCCATGTAGGAAGTCGGTTCTCTACTTCTGGCCGCGACCTGCCTCCTACTTAGGCCTGTCCCACCATAAGGTGGTCCAGTCACGGTGCCTTTAGGTACCCATTGTTGTACTGGCTCACGCTTGGGTTGGGCGGTGGCAGCAGGGCTTTCCCGTGTGTAGCCACGGGAAAAGGATGCTGCCGGATCTCCTCCTTGTGAAGCAGGAGACCTGCCTGTTGCTGCAGGCAGAGCGCCGGTCCCCGTAGTTGCACTAGGGGGAGCGAGGTTGGCTAGTGGTTGCATAAGACCGGCGTCACCTTCATCTGAGTCAAGCTGGTCTGACCCAAAAAGCGCCAGCTTTAAATGGAAAATCTTTTCCTTCTGTTCAGTCAGCTTTACCTGGGCGCGATCCAGCAATTCGCCAGCCTGCTTCTCACGTTGGAAAAGAGCCTCAAAATCGGTTTGGTAGGTCTGGAGTGCCTCAGCTGCTGATTCTGCAGCCCCCTTTCCGTTGTTCAGCGTTTGTTCCAACGCAAGACATTTCTTTTCTAGCTGAGCGCCGTATTCATCGGAGAGCTCTAGGCGACGCTGATAATGGCGGCTGGACTCGTGAGCGGCGTTTGCCCGCTCACTCTCTTTGTCCCCTGAAACCTGGTGAGCTTTCATACCTTCTTCCAGGTTTGTGACCTTCTCTCGAAGGGTGGCAACCTCGTTGTCCAGAACCCTAAGCCTTCCAGTCATCATGTTTTCTCTGGATGTACTCTTATCAAGCTGAAGACGAGCGGTTTCTATCACTTGCTCCTGGAGTTGACAAAACCTATGAAGATTTATGAGAGCGGACCGCATAATTTTTGTTGGGTCTGGGGCCTTGTCCACATTCATCAACTCGGCCGTAAGCACTTCCACATTCTGGCCAATAGTGGCATCAGTAGAGGTCAAAGCTGTGTCGAACTCAAGTTTGTGGAAGTCTTTTGACAGTAGACCGAGCAGATGCTGGATTTTATCATACGTGTCCAAGGTTATATCACTCTGGGCTGGTTCAGTCTGGGCTGTCCCACTGGGTCCTTGGAGGACAAGGCTTCCTGACTCAGATGAAGTAGACATCTTTCAAGAAGGGAAGGGTTGAATTAATCAATTGGTTTTTGTTTTAGATTAATTTGGTTCCACTTCTGGCAGAGCGTCGGTTGAATCGACTCAGTGGGTTATGGCGTGTGTGCCTGATGCTATGTTGGATTTGGGGGAATTGAACAATTAAACTTGTATGACCCTATTTTAATTGAAAAGTATTATTAAAGCTTAATGTAACCCTAATTTAATAATGACTTGTTGAAATGTGTCACTAGGTATTATTCTTTTCCAAAGAAGGTGTGTGGGATTTCCTTGTTTAAAATTGGAACCACTGTTTTACACCTTTAAATGATTTAAAAGGGGAAAGTTAATTGTTAATTGTTCAAGACTCGTTAATCCTAGCTTGTAATGAGGATTAATTTAAAGGTCCAAATGGATTAGCATAAATTATTATTTAAAGCCAATTTGTAATGTTACCAATTAAATGGTCAGGCTACACACCCACTTGTTATTTGTCCTTTAATTCCCAGGCTACAAAGTGGTGTACTCACAATGTTGTTAATGACACTTGTTAATTACACTTTGTTGTTAGGAATTAGCACATTTGTTTTCCAACACTGCAATGTTTAGTTTGAGCAAACTATGGTTTACTTCAAGAGTGGGGAACAAGTGAAGGGTTTTTCCAGCGATGTATCGACCTAGCCCGAGGAGGGCGCCAAAGCACAAGAGATCCACTTCTCCAATGATCTAGGTGTGATGTCTGAAACAGACCAAGAGAGGGAGCCAACGCACATGAAATCCACTTGAATGTAGTGTAAGCTGCGTTGTTCCCTTTTGGTCAAGAGGAGGTGCCACTGCACCAAGTCCACTCGGTCTTTGACCAAGAATAGAACTGATCTGAGACCAGTCAGCCTGTTTCTCCGCCCAGTAGCGTCACTGAGGGCGGGTTTTCTTCCCGTGTTATGGGAGGATTCGCGTTATGTGACGCGCGTTTTCTGACGAGGCACGCAAGAGGAGGTCTGTAGTGACGTTAGAACACCCTTTCCAGGAGTTACGTTGCTGAGATTTTAGAACTACAGTCTTTCTGGGGGAATTACAGCGACACAAAATGGCGGATATTTGCCCCGGAAGAGAAACACTCCTCTTTTGTTTGTCAGAGATGCTGCTGCTGTTGCCCAAAGTCAGGCAAACGGGGCTTCTTCTTGGGAAGCACCCTTTGATACTATGTTGTCACACAAACATCCGGCCGGGCTGTTTTATGGATTACAAAGTTTTCGGCAGCATATATAATAACTTTTACACCCGGAGAAACTCACGTGATTTTTAAAATTAATTCCGGCGAGGGGGTTACTATTTCCCCTTGCTACCTTGTAGCAAAGTTTGTTAACGCTAACAGCTCTTATTGATGACACGCTTTGTTTCGCATAAAATGTTTTAAAGTTCTGACACGATGTCGAAACCACTGGTAGATAGACTTATCGTCACGCACCTACAATTGTATATAAGCACGGAGCGCTTCTACAAACACTTCAAAGTGAAACCGGCTGTCATCTGTGATATTAAAATGAGATGAGCCAGTATCTTCATTTACACACAAACTGTCTCTATGTACAGTCTATAGGGCCCTTTCTTAACACTGAAGAAACGCTAAGTTCCAGTCACACTGACAAAAAGTTGTCTGTGACTTTCCTAAATGTACCATCAACAATTGTGGATTTATTGAATAAAGACGAGATTGTTCCGCGCCTCACACGCTGTGCACCAATATGTAGTAAATATCACTCTGGTACAATGTGTGATAATATATTGCGGTCGTATGAAAACGCCCACCAATCAGAGATTGATGCTCGTTTTCTTATATGAATGCAATATATGGATCATTTAATCAGTCTCATTATCGTTTGTTCATTTCGCGGTACATTGTCTCCTTCTTATTCATGATAAATCCACAAGACCTGTTCAGTAATGACAATGAGAGAATCTATTTCAAATCCTTTAGAGTTTATTAACTATTTTCAAGTGAACAGAAATGTAAACGTTCAGAACACAGCCGTGTTCAAAATAGTGAACAACAGGTTCAAATTATGTCACTCAAAGCACTGCAAATAACTGAATATGATAAACAGATGAGTTCTTGTATTGAAAGGAAAGAAAGAGGTAGAAAGAGGGATAGAGGCTAGCTCGTCTTGACGTTTGTCAAAGCACATGTAATGATGTCCCCTGTCACAACGTAACGTAATAAGTGACAGACCTGTGATTGACGCGTGCAAACGATGAATCAGTCGATCGATTGGTATCCTCTTCTGACGGCTTATGTCTCTTTTATCGACAATTCTTCATCGGCTTTGACTCTTTTATCGACAGTTCTTCGATTACCTCTTTCCAGATAACCAGCAAAAGTTCATTCGTAGGCCAGGTTATCCAACCCGCATCTAATCGATCCAACGTAGTTCTTTTGGGTTACTCCTCTGGTCCAGCTTGGCAGAGGTCCAGCAATATACACTTGGAAGCCTGCCAAACAGGGTTGTCAGAATCGCTCTGACTGGGTGACGGTCTTGTAGAATTGACTGCTCGCGGCTCTTGATACAGGATGTTCGTCAACAGCTATATCGATAAAACGCGCGATTAGTCAACTTCGTTGCAGATGGTAATTTCTTCTTCACGTTCTCCTAATGTCACCACTTGTGGGTGTTTAAAACACAGAACGCAACTAACATACAAACACACCGGGTCTCGGGAGCGGGGAGGAGAGTTAGAAAAACTCTCCACATACACTTAGCTACAAACATCAACTAACTTTTTGCATAGCTGTAGTTGCTCTTGGTTTAAGCGTATTTGCATATTTTGGGGCGTTCCCTTGGGGTGCTCAAGTTTCTCAGAGAGAGAGAGAGAGAGGGAGAGAGAGAGAGACAGAGTGAGAGAAACATACCATCACATATTTCCAGAACTCGTGTATTGTAATCTGTTATCAAAACAATTTTAGATTAAAAATTCTTTCCCACAACTTGTTTCAAAGGGGCATTCATGCATATATTCTAAGGTACAGTAGACACTTGTATAAGGCAAAGAAGTATAACATTCCTTAGCATTCTTAATCTTCAAGAGAACGACCTTGCAGGCTGCAGCTGTGGGGAGTCATCCCAACAGCCTACTTCTTTAGACCTTTTGACAGTATGAATGGCCTTCCCGGGCCTCGTTCTAGACATGCTGTCTCTGCTCAGTCCATCGATCAACCAAAAACCCCTGAGTTTAGGATTCTGTGAGTGGTGGACTAAGGAGGAGGGTAGTGGGCGCTAGCCTTCAAAGGCTGCAGTGTAACACAAATACTATGTATCAGTGTCCTGTCCGGGGCAACAACATGTTTTTGGTGTAAGGAAGCAGTGGTCAGCAAACTATGAAGCGATGACCAAATGTAGAGATCCATAGGCCTCTGCTACTACACACCTAACCCTAACCCCTAACCCTACCTTCATTCACCTAACCCTACCTTCATTCACCTAACCCTAACCCTACCTTCATTCACCTAACCCTAACCCTACCTTCATTCACCTAACCCTAACCCTACCTTCATTCACCTAACCCTAACCCTACCTTCATTCACCTAACCCTAACCCTACCTTCATTCACCTAACCCGAACCCTAACCCCTAACCCTAACCCCTAACCCTAACCCCTACCCTAACCCTAACCCTAACCCTAACCCCTATCCCCGTCTATCTAATTACATGCAACAAATGCAACCTACAATATGTGGGTGAAACTAGAAACACAATAGCAGATAGACTAAACCAACATAGATATAATATAAATAATGCAAAAGAAACAACTTTATTAATTGTTCAACATTTCATGACCCATGGGATTAGTGCCTTGGAGGTTTGTGGATTAGAATCTAATCAAACCTGGACAGAGGGGGAAAGGAGATATGCAGAGAAGCAGTGGATTTTAAAATTAAACACCAAATTTCCACACGGCTTAAACAATACCAATCCAATAGGCCCACAGGGAACAGGATAGTAAACAAACCCTTAAATGCTAAACTCCTAAATGGCCCTTAATTAGAACAGAGCCAGGACAATAGCAGTAACACAAAGCCATTCAGATTCAAAATCAGACCATCTTGGTCTGAGGTTGACACTAATGGGCTTGATGGGTGGACTTAATCCCCTCAAAAGTTTAATCATCAAGGTTGAATCATCAATCAACACTTTAATCGTTGACCTCAGAGGTATACGACTAATTAATTGCCCAGACTCTTCTTCAACCAAGATGGCGAAAGCAAACATTCTTTGTTCGGTACTCATACAATAGTTTGGTACAAAACACTGAAGTCCTTAAACCAGAAACCTAACCCTACCTTCATTCACCTAACCCTAACCCCGAACCCTAACCCTAACCCTAACACCTGTAGGAAACACAAGGGATGTGGGCAGGAAAACAAACCTACCTTCTATGATGTCACTGAGCATCATGAAGGTACTGGAAGACACGCCCACCTCAGACATCAGCAACATTATGATGTCACTGAGCATCATGAAGGTAATGAAAGACCCGCCCACCTCAGACATCAGCAACATTATGATGTCACTGAGCATCATGAAGGTACTGGAAGACACGCCCACCTCAGACATCAGCAACATTATGATGTCACTGAGCATCATGAAGGTACTGGAAGACACGCCCACCTCAGACATCAGCAACATTATGATGTCACTGAGCATCATGAAGGTAATGAAAGACCCGCCCACCTCAGACATCAGCAACATTATGATGTCACTGAGCATCATGAAGGTAATGAAGGACCCGCCCACCTCAGACATCAGCAACATTATGATGTCACTGAGCATCATGAAGGTAATGAAAGACCCGCCCACCTCAGACATCAGCAACATTATGATGTCACTGAGCATCATGAAGGTACTGAAAGACCCGCCCACCTCAGACATCAGCAACATTATGATGTCACTGAGCATCATGAAGGTACTGGAAGACCCGCCCACCTCAGACATCAGCAATATTATGATGTCACTGAGCATCATGAAGGTACTGGAAGACCCGCCCACCTCAGACATCAGCAACATTATGATGTCACTGAGCATCATGAAGGTACTGAAGGACCCGCCCACCTCAGACATCAGCAACATTATGATGTCACTGAGCATCATGATGGTACTGAAAGACCCGCCCACCTCAGACATCAGCAACATTATGATGTCACTGAGCATCATGACGGTACTGAAAGACCCGCCCACCTCAGACATCAGCAACATTATGATGTCACTGAGCATCATGAAGGTAATGAAAGACCCTCCCACCTCAGACATCAGCAACATTATGATGTCACTGAGCATCATGAAGGTACTGAAGGACCCGCCCACCTCAGACATCATTATAATGTCACTGAGCATCATGAAGGTACTGAAGGACCCGCCCACCTCAGACATCAGCAACATTATGATGTCACTGAGCATCATGAAGGTACTGAAGGACCCGCCCACCTCAGACATCAGCAACATTATGATGTCACTGAGCATCATGAAGGTACTGGAAGACCCGCCCACCTCAGACATCAGCAACATTATGATGTCACTGAGCATCATGAAGGTACTGAAGGACCCGCCCACCTCAGACATCAGCAACATTATGATGTCACTGAGCATCATGAAGGTACTGAAGGACCCGCCCACCTCAGACATCAGCAACATTATGATGTCACTGAGCATCATGAAGGTACTGGAAGACCCGCCCACCTCAGACATCAGCAACATTATGATGTCACTGAGCATCATGAAGGTACTGGAAGACCCGCCCACCTCAGACATCAGCAACATTATGATGTCACTGAGCATCATGAAGGTACTGGAAAACCCGCCCACCTCAGACATCATTATGATGTCACTGAGCATCATGAAGGTACTGAAAGACCCGCCCACCTCAGACATCAGCAACATTATGATGTCACTGAGCATCATGAAGGTACTGAAAGACCCGCCCACCTCAGAATCAGAAACATTATGATGTCACTGAGCATCATGAAGGTACCCGCCCACCTCAGACATCAGCAACATTATGATGTCACTGAGCATCATGAAGGTACTGAAAGACCCGCCCACCTCAGACATCAGCAACATTATGATGTCACTGAGCATCATGAAGGCACTGAAAGACCCGCCCACCTCAGACATCAGCAACATTATGATGTCACTGAGCATCATGAAGGTACTGAAAGACCCGCCCACCTCAGACATCAGCAACATTATGATGTCACTGAGCATCATGAAGGTACTGAAGGACCCGCCCACCTCAGACATCAGCAACATTATGATGTCACTGAGCATCATGAAGGTACTGGAAGACCCGCCCACCTCAGACATCAGCAACATTATGATGTCACTGAGCATCATGAAGGTACTGGAAGACCCGCCCACCTCAGACATCATTATGATGTCACTGAGCATCATGAAGGTACTGAAGGACCCGCCCAGCTCAGACATCAGCAACATTATGATGTCACTGAGCATCATGAAGGTAATGAAGGACCCGCCCACCTCAGACATCAGCAACATTATGATGTCACTGAGCATCATGAAGGTACTGAAGGACCCGCCCACCTCAGACATCAGCAACATTATGATGTCACTGAGCATCATGAAGGTACTGAAGGACCCGCCCACCTCAGACATCAGCAACATTATGATGTCACTGAGCATCATGAAGGTACTGGAAGACCCGCCCACCTCAGACATCATTATGATGTCACTGAGCATCATGAAGGTACTGAAAGACCCGCCCACCTCAGACATCAGCAACATTATGATGTCACTGAGCATCATGAAGGTACTGAAAGACCCGCCCACCTCAGAATCAGAAACATTATGATGTCACTGAGCATCATGAAGGTACCCGCCCACCTCAGACATCAGCAACATTATGATGTCACAGAGCATCATGAAGGTACTGGAAGACCCGCCCACCTCAGACATCAGCAACATTATGATGTCACTGAGCATCATGAAGGTGCTGAAAGACCCGCCCACCTCAGACATCAGCAACATTATGATGTCACTGAGCATCATGAAGGTAATGAAAGACCCGCCCACCTCAGACATCATTATGATGTCACTGAGCATCATGAAGGTACTGAAAGACCCGCCCACCTCAGACATCAGCAACATTATGATGTCACTGAGCATCATGAAGGTACTGAAAGACCCGCCCACCTCAGACATCAGCAACATTATGATGTCACTGAGCATCATGAAGGTACTGAAGGACCCGCCCACCTCAGACATCAGCAACATTATGATGTCACTGAGCATCATGAAGGTACTGGAAGACCCGCCCACCTCAGACATCATTATGTCACTGAGCATCATGAAGGTACTGAAAGACCCGCCCACCTCAGACATCAGCAACATTATGATGTCACTGAGCATCATGAAGGTACTGAAAGACCCGCCCACCTCAGAATCAGAAACATTATGATGTCACTGAGCATCATGAAGGTACCCGCCCACCTCAGACATCAGCAACATTATGATGTCACAGAGCATCATGAAGGTACTGGAAGACCCGCCCACCTCAGACATCAGCAACATTATGATGTCACTGAGCATCATGAAGGTGCTGAAAGACCCGCCCACCTCAGACATCAGCAACATTATGATGTCACTGAGCATCATGAAGGTAATGAAAGACCCGCCCACCTCAGACATCATTATGATGTCACTGAGCATCATGAAGGTACCCGCCCACCTCAGACATCAGCAACATTATGATGTCACAGAGCATCATGAAGGCACTGAAAGACCCGCCCACCTCAGACATCAGCAACATTATGATGTCACTGAGCATCATGAAGGCACTGAAAGACCCGCCCACCTCAGACATCAGCAACATTATGATGTCACTGAGCATCATGAAGGTACTGAAAGACCCGCCCACCTCAGACATCAGCAACATTATGATGTCACTGAGCATCATGAAGGTACTGAAGGACCCGCCCACCTCAGACATCAGCAACATTATGATGTCACTGAGCATCATGAAGGTACTGGAAGACCCGCCCACCTCAGACATCAGCAACATTATGATGTCACTGAGCATCATGAAGGTACTGGAAGACCCGCCCACCTCAGACATCATTATGATGTCACTGAGCATCATGAAGGTACTGAAGGACCCGCCCAGCTCAGACATCAGCAACATTATGATGTCACTGAGCATCATGAAGGTAATGAAGGACCCGCCCACCTCAGACATCAGCAACATTATGATGTCACTGAGCATCATGAAGGTACTGAAGGACCCGCCCACCTCAGACATCAGCAACATTATGATGTCACTGAGCATCATGAAGGTACTGAAGGACCCGCCCACCTCAGACATCAGCAACATTATGATGTCACTGAGCATCATGAAGGTACTGGAAGACCCGCCCACCTCAGACATCATTATGATGTCACTGAGCATCATGAAGGTACTGAAAGACCCGCCCACCTCAGACATCAGCAACATTATGATGTCACTGAGCATCATGAAGGTACTGAAAGACCCGCCCACCTCAGAATCAGAAACATTATGATGTCACTGAGCATCATGAAGGTACCCGCCCACCTCAGACATCAGCAACATTATGATGTCACAGAGCATCATGAAGGTACTGGAAGACCCGCCCACCTCAGACATCAGCAACATTATGATGTCACTGAGCATCATGAAGGTGCTGAAAGACCCGCCCACCTCAGACATCAGCAACATTATGATGTCACTGAGCATCATGAAGGTAATGAAAGACCCGCCCACCTCAGACATCATTATGATGTCACTGAGCATCATGAAGGTACTGAAAGACCCGCCCACCTCAGACATCAGCAACATTATGATGTCACTGAGCATCATGAAGGTACTGAAAGACCCGCCCACCTCAGACATCAGCAACATTATGATGTCACTGAGCATCATGAAGGTACTGAAGGACCCGCCCACCTCAGACATCAGCAACATTATGATGTCACTGAGCATCATGAAGGTACTGGAAGACCCGCCCACCTCAGACATCATTATGTCACTGAGCATCATGAAGGTACTGAAAGACCCGCCCACCTCAGACATCAGCAACATTATGATGTCACTGAGCATCATGAAGGTACTGAAAGACCCGCCCACCTCAGAATCAGAAACATTATGATGTCACTGAGCATCATGAAGGTACCCGCCCACCTCAGACATCAGCAACATTATGATGTCACAGAGCATCATGAAGGTACTGGAAGACCCGCCCACCTCAGACATCAGCAACATTATGATGTCACTGAGCATCATGAAGGTGCTGAAAGACCCGCCCACCTCAGACATCAGCAACATTATGATGTCACTGAGCATCATGAAGGTAATGAAAGACCCGCCCACCTCAGACATCATTATGATGTCACTGAGCATCATGAAGGTACTGAAAGACCCGCCCACCTCAGACATCAGCAACATTATGATGTCACTGAGCATCATGAAGGTACTGAAAGACCCGCCCACCTCAGACATCAGCAACATTATGATGTCACTGAGCATCATGAAGGTACTGAAGGACCCGCCCACCTCAGACATCAGCAACATTATGATGTCACTGAGCATCATGAAGGTACTGGAAGACCCGCCCACCTCAGACATCATTATGTCACTGAGCATCATGAAGGTACTGAAAGACCCGCCCACCTCAGACATCAGCAACATTATGATGTCACTGAGCATCATGAAGGTACTGAAAGACCCGCCCACCTCAGAATCAGAAACATTATGATGTCACTGAGCATCATGAAGGTACCCGCCCACCTCAGACATCAGCAACATTATGATGTCACAGAGCATCATGAAGGTACTGGAAGACCCGCCCACCTCAGACATCATTATGATGTCACTGAGCATCATGAAAAAGTATTAACCTTCATCAGACATCATTACGTTGGTTTTTAGTTGGACTTATACTGAGATGAGCTTTCTCTATAACCATCGAGATAAATATAGGAACACAGGATGGAAACAGGGAGTTAGTCACCAGGGTCTATTTTTTGTTTCTCTGGTTTCATTCCTAAGCCAATAATTTGATGACCAGCAGTCTCTCTCTCTCTCTCTCTCTCCATTACCTGCACATTATCAGTGGAGAAGGACACCTTTGAAGTGTAGACATAGTTCACCAACAAGCCAATGGTCTGAGCTTCCAACCCAGAGATGGTCAGTCGTTCCTGCCTGGACTCCATCATGCCAGATGTAAACATCGTTCCTGCCTGGACTCCATCATGCCAGATGTAAACATCGCCTGTGGACTCCATCATGCCAGATGTAAACATCGCCTGTGGACTCCATCATGCCAGATGTAAACATCGTTCCTGCCTGGACTCCATCATGCCAGATGTAAACATCGTTCCTGCCTGGACTCCATCATGCCAGATGTAAACATCGCCTGGACTCCATCATGCCAGATGTAAACATCGCCTGGACTCCATCATGCCAGATGTAAACATCGCCTGGACTCCATCATGCCAGATGTAAACATCGTTCCTGCCTGGACTCCATCATGCCAGATGTAAACATCGTTCCTGCCTGGACTCCATCATGCCAGATGTAAACATCGTTCCTGCCTGGACTCCATCATGCCAGATGTAAACATCGCCTGGACTCCATCATGCCAGATGTAAACATCGTTCCTGCCTGGACTCCATCATGCCAGATGTAAACATCGTTCCTGCCTGGACTCCATCATGCCAGATGGACTCCATCATGCCAGATGTAAACATCGCCTGGACTCCATCATGCCAGATGGACTCCATCATGCCAGATGTAAACATCGCCTGGACTCCATCATGCCAGATGTAAACATCGTTCCTGCCTGGACTCCATCATGCCAGATGTAAACATCGTTCCTGCCTGGACTCCATCATGCCAGATGTAAACATCGTTCCTGCCTGGACTCCATCATGCCAGATGTAAACATCGCCTGGACTCCATCATGCCAGATGTAAACATCGCCTGGACTCCATCATGCCAGATGTAAACATCGCCTGGACTCCATCATGCCAGATGTAAACATCGCCTGGACTCCATCATGCCAGATGTAAACATCGTTCCTGCCTGGACTCCATCATGCCAGATGTAAACATCGCCTGGACTCCATCATGCCAGATGTAAACATCGCCTGGACTCCATCATGCCAGATGTAAACATCGCCTGGACTCCATCATGCCAGATGGACTCCATCATGCCAGATGTAAACATCGTTCCTGCCTGGACTCCATCATGCCAGATGGACTCCATCATGCCAGATGTAAACATCGCCTGGACTCCATCATGCCAGATGTAAACATCGCCTGGACTCCATCATGCCAGATGTAAACATCGCCTGGACTCCATCATGCCAGATGTAAACATCGCCTGGACTCCATCATGCCAGATGTAAACATCGTTCCTGCCTGGACTCCATCATGCCAGATGTAAACATCGCCTGGACTCCATCATGCCAGATGTAAACATCGCCTGGACTCCATCATGCCAGATGTAAACATCGCCTGGACTCCATCATGCCAGATGGACTCCATCATGCCAGATGTAAACATCGTTCCTGCCTGGACTCCATCATGCCAGATGGACTCCATCATGCCAGATGTAAACATCGCCTGGACTCCATCATGCCAGATGTAAACATCGCCTGGACTCCATCATGCCAGATGTAAACATCGCCTGGACTCCATCATGCCAGATGTAAACATCGTTCCTGCCTGGACTCCATCATGCCAGATGTAAACATGACTCCATCATGCCAGATGTAAACATCATGACTCCATCATGCCAGATGTAAACATCGTTCCTGCCTGGACTCCATCATGCCAGATGTAAACATCGCCTGGACTCCATCATGCCAGATGTAAACATCATTCCTGCCTGGACTCCATCATGCCAGATGTAAACATCGCCTGGACTCCATCATGCCAGATGTAAACATCGCCTGGACTCCATCATGCCAGATGGACTCCATCATGCCAGATGTAAACATCGTTCCTGCCTGGACTCCATCATGCCAGATGTAAACATCGCCTGGACTCCATCATGCCAGATGTAAACATCGCCTGGACTCCATCATGCCAGATGTAAACATCGCCTGGACTCCATCATGCCAGATGGACTCCATCATGCCAGATGGACTCCATCATGCCAGATGTAAACATCGCCTGGACTCCATCATGCCAGATGTAAACATCGCCTGGACTCCATCATGCCAGATGGACTCCATCATGCCAGATGTAAACATCGCCTGGACTCCATCATGCCAGATGTAAACATCGCCTGGACTCCATCATGCCAGATGGACTCCATCATGCCAGATGTAAACATCGCCTGGACTCCATCATGCCAGATGGACTCCATCATGCCAGATGGACTCCATCATGCCAGATGGACTCCATCATGCCAGATGGACTCCATCATGCCAGATGGACTCCATCATGCCAGATGGACTCCATCATGCCAGATGGACTCCATCATGCCAGATGGACTCCATCATGCCAGATGGACTCCATCATGCCAGATGGACTCCATCATGCCAGATGTAAACATCGCCTGGACTCCATCATGCCAGATGGACTCCATCATGCCAGATGGACTCCATCATGCCAGATGGACTCCATCATGCCAGATGGACTCCATCATGCCAGATGTAAACATCGCCTGGACTCCATCATGCCAGATGGACTCCATCATGCCAGATGGACTCCATCATGCCAGATGGACTCCATCATGCCAGATGGACTCCATCATGCCAGATGGACTCCATCATGCCAGATGGACTCCATCATGCCAGATGGACTCCATCATGCCAGATGGACTCCATCATGCCAGATGTAAACATCGCCTGGACTCCATCATGCCAGATGTAAACATCGCCTGTGCAACGTTGAAAAGATGCAATCTGATGTATTTGTTCCGTCACAGTTTACATACAGTGCAAATCAGCTGGTGAAATGTCCATAATTTTGTTGTTTTCCAAGAGAAAATAATTACATATACACACATAATGTTACAGTAAAGTGGAAAACCACTTTTTTTTTAGCACAAGACGGAGCGAGCGGGAGTCTTTGATGTCACCGTGGTACATCAAAGCCTCCAGGAGTCTTTGATGTCGCTGTGGTACATCAAAGCCTCCAGAGTCTTTGATGTCGCCGTGGTACATCAAAGCCTCCAGAGTCTTTGATGTCGCCGTGGTACATCAAAGCCTCCAGTCTTTGATGTCGCCGTGGTACATCAAAGCCTCCAGTGGAGTCTTTGATGTCGCCGTGGTACATCAAAGCCTCCAGGAGTCTTTGATGTCGCCGTGGTACATCAAAGCCTCCAGTGGAGTCTTTGATGTCGCCGTGGTACATCAAAGCCTCCAGGAGTCTTTGATGTTGCCATGGTACATCAAAGCCTCCAGGAGTCTTTGATGTCGCCATGGTACATCAAAGCCTCCAGTCTTTGATGTCGCCGTGGTACATCAAAGCCTCCAGGAGTCTTTGATGTCGCCGTGGTACATCAAAGCCTCCAGTGGAGTCTTTGATGTCGCCGTGGTACATCAAAGCCTCCAGTGAGTCTTTCATGTCGCCGTGGTACATCAAAGCCTCCAGTCTTTGATGTCGCCGTGGTACATCAAAGCCTCCAGTCTTTGATGTCGCCGTGGTACATCAAAGCCTCCAGTGAGTCTTTCATGTCGCCGTGGTACATCAAAGCCTCCAGTCTTTGATGTCGCCGTGGTACATCAAAGCCTCCAGTGAGTCTTTCATGTCGCCGTGGTACATCAAAGCCTCCAGTCTTTGATGTCGCCGTGGTACATCAAAGCCTCCAGTCTTTGATGTCGCCGTGGTACATCAAAGCCTCCAGTGAGTCTTTCATGTCGCCGTGGTACATCAAAGCCTCCAGTCTTTGATGTCGCCGTGGTACATCAAAGCCTCCAGTGAGTCTTTCATGTCGCCGTGGTACATCAAAGCCTCCAGTCTTTGATGTCGCCGTGGTACATCAAAGCCTCCAGTCTTTGATGTCGCCGTGGTACATCAAAGCCTCCAGGAGTCTTTGATGTCGCCGTGGTACATCAAAGCCTCCAGGAGTCTTTGATGTCGCCGTGGTACATCAAAGCCTCCAGAGTCTTTGATGTCGCTGTTGTACATCAAAGACTCCAGTGAGTCTTTGATGTCGCCGTTGTACATCAAAGCCTCCAGTGGTACATCAAAGCCTCCAGTGGTACATCAAAGCCTCCAGTGGTACATCAAAGCCTCCAGTGGTACATCAAAGCCTCCAGTGACTCCGTGGTACATCAAAGCCTCCAGTGGAACATTTTCTATCATATCCGAAATAACTGCCTTACCATGATTCGGAAGGCCAAATCATCTCCACCTTGTCGGAGTGTAGCCGAAACCCTGACAAATTCTGGAGTTCCATTAAAACACTATCCCAAAGTCAACCCTCATCGCTACCCAAACAGACTCAACCACAGTTTCAAACAAAAATTATCTATGAAATGTTTTTTAATAAGCACTTCGGGAATTCGGACACACCGCCTAGTAACCCAGTCCATGACAGTCCTGAATGTGTCAAACTGACATATTGATCCTACCACACAGTGTGGCTTCCCCCCAGTAGGCCTCCTTCACATTCAGTAGATCCTACGACACAGTGTGGCTTCCCCCCAGTAGGCCTCCTTCACATTCAGTAGATCCTACCACACAGTGTGGCTTCCCCCCAGTAGGCCTCCTTCACATTCAGTAGATCCTACGACACACTGTGGCTTCCCCCCAGTAGGCCTCCTTCACATTCAGTAGATCCTACGACACAGTGTGGCTTCCCCCCAGTAGGCCTCCTTCACATTCAGTAGATCCTGTGATCTACGACACACAGTGTGGCTTCCCCCCAGTAGGCCTCCTTCACATTCAGTAGATCCTGTGATCTTTTGTGGCCAGATGTAATTTCTTTGGGTCTAGTAGGACTATAGTAAATAATACAAAAAATAAATCGCTATAAAATGTAGTAATTTTTTTTTACATATTTAGCCCCATGCTCGAATGTCCCCGCCCCCTGTCAAAAACAGCTAAAATCCCTAAAAAGGAAGAAAGCAGCACATGAAAACACTCATCATTTACTTTCTCTAATAACAACTTAAAACATGAACCTTGGTTGAAAAAAACTAAAGTGGTCCTTTAAAATAGAGCAGGTCAATAAATGTGTGTATTCACCTCAAAGTAGGAGCTGACGGAGGCCAGTACAGCTCTGTGACAGGAGAAGTCCTGTCCCTCACAGCACAGAATCACATCACACAAGGTGTTGCTGAGACGCAGTCTGTTCAGACCCTCCAACACCTTCTTGGGATGGTCCCAGTCCTGAAACATCTCAGTCTGCAGTGAGGGTGGAGGACCTGGGCCAGGTCCAGGACCAGGAGGACCAGGAGACCAGGAGGACCAGGGCCTAATGCCCTGCTTGAGATGACGATAGGAGGGGATGGAATAAACGGTCAGATAGTAAAGATTGTTTTCACCTTAGATTTAACACGCCTTCTAAATCCTAACCTGCATTGTCTGGAAAACCTTTTTTTGTATTCCAAAAATGTAAAAACATGTTGCTATAGGTTGCATATGGTCTCGGGTTAGGGTTAAAACATGTTGCTATAGGTTGCATATGGTCTCGGGTTAGGGTTAAAACATGTTGCTATAGGTTGCATATGGTCTCAGGTTAGGGTTAAAACATGTTGCTATAGGTTGCATTTGGTCTCAGGTTAGGGTTAAAACATGTTGCTATAGGTTGCATATGGTCTCGGGTTAGGGTTAAAACATGTTGCTATAGGTTGCATATGGTCTCAGGTTAGGGTTAAAACATGTTGCTATAGGTTGCATATGGTCTCGGGTTAGGGTTAAAATATGTTGCTATAGGTTGCATATGGTCTCGGGTTAGGGTTAAAACATGTTGCTATAGGTTGCATATGGTCTCGGGTTAGGGTTAAAACATGTTGCTATAGGTTGCATATGGTCTCGGGTTAGGGTTAAAACATGTTGCTATAGGTTGCATATGGTCTCAGGTTAGGGTTAAAACATGTTGCTATAGGTTGCATATGGTCTCGGGTTAGGGTTAAAACATGTTGCTATAGGTTGCATATGGTCTCAGGTTAGGGTTAAAACATGTTGCTATAGGTTGCATATGGTCTCGGGTTAGGGTTAAAATATGTTGCTATAGGTTGCATATGGTCTCAGGTTAGGGTTAAAACATGTTGCTATAGGTTGCATATGGTCTCAGGTTAGGGTTAAAACATGTTGCTATAGGTTGCATATGGTCTCGGGTTAGGGTTAAAACATGTTGCTATAGGTTGCATATGGTCTCAGGTTAGGGTTAAAACATGTTGCTATAGGTTGCATATGGTCTCAGGTTAGGGTTAAAACATGTTGCTATAGGTTGCATATGGTCTCGGGTTAGGGTTAAAACATGTTGCTATAGGTTGCATATGGTCTCAGGTTAGGGTTAAAACATGTTGCTATAGGTTGCATATGGTCTCAGGTTAGGGTTAAAACATGTTGCTATAGGTTGCATAGGTCTCAGGTTAGGGTTAAAACATGTTGTTATAGGTTGCATTAGGTCTCGGGTTAGGGTTAAAACATGTTGCTATAGGTTGCATAAGGTCTCAGGTTAGGGTTAAAACATGTTGCTATAGGTTGCATATGGTCTCGGGTTAGGGTTAAAACATGTTGCTATAGGTTGCATTAGGTCTCGGGTTAGGGTTAAAACATGTTGCTATAGGTTGCATATGGTCTCGAGTTAGGGTTAAAACATGTTGCTATAGGTTGCATATGGTCTCGGGTTAGGGTTAAAACATGTTGCTATAGGTTGCATAAGGTCTCAGGTTAGGGTTAAAACATGTTGCTATAGGTTGCATAAGGTCTCAGGTTAGGGTTAAAACATGTTGCTATAGGTTGCATATGGTCTCGGGTTAGGGTTAAAACATGTTGCTATAGGTTGCATAAGATCTCAGGTTAGGGTTAAAACATGTTGCTATAGGTTGCATATGGTCTCGAGTTAGGGTTAAAACATGTTGCTATAGGTTGCATATGGTCTCGGGTTAGGGTTAAAACATGTTGCTATAGGTTGCATATGGTCTCAGGTTAGGGTTAAAACATGTTGCTATAGGTTGCATATGGTCTCGGGTTAGGGTTAAAACATGTTGCTATAGGTTGCATATGGTCTCGGGTTAGGGTTAAAACATGTTGCTATAGGTTGCATATGGTCTCAGGTTAGGGTTAAAACATGTTGCTATAGGTTGCATATGGTCTCGGGTTAGGGTTAAAACATGTTGCTATAGGTTGCATATGGTCTCGGGTTAGGGTTAAAACATGTTGCTATAGGTTGCATATGGTCTCGGGTTAGGGTTAAAACATGTTGCTATAGGTTGCATATGGTCTCGGGTTAGGGTTAAAACATGTTGCTATAGGTTGCATATGGTCTCGGGTTAGGGTTAAAACATGTTGCTATAGGTTGCATATGGTCTCGGGTTAGGGTTAAAACATGTTGCTATAGGTTGCATATGGTCTCGGGCTAGGGTTAAAACATGTTGCTATAGGTTGCATATGGTCTCGGGTTAGGGTTAAAACATGTTGCTATAGGTTGCATATGGTCTCGGGTTAGGGTTAAAACATGTTGCTATAGGTTGCATATGGTCTCAGGTTAGGGTTAAAACATGTTGCTATAGGTTGCATATGGTCTCGGGTTAGGGTTAAAACATGTTGCTATAGGTTGCATATGGTCTCGGGTTAGGGTTAAAACATGTTGCTATAGGTTGCATAAGGTCTCAGGTTAGGGTTAAAACATGTTGCTATAGGTTGCATAGGTCTCAGGTTAGGGTTAAAACATGTTGCTATAGGTTGCATATGGTCTCGGGTTAGGGTTAAAACATGTTGCTATAGGTTGCATAAGGTCTCAGGTTAGGGTTAAAACATGTTGCTATAGGTTGCATATGGTCTCGGGTTAGGGTTAAAACATGTTGCTATAGGTTGCATATGGTCTCGGGTTAGGGTTAAAACATGTTGCTATAGGTTGCATATGGTCTCAGGTTAGGGTTAAAACATGTTGCTATAGGTTGCATATGGTCTCGGGTTAGGGTTAAAACATGTTGCTATAGGTTGCATATGGTCTCAGGTTAGGGTTAAAACATGTTGCTATAGGTTGCATATGGTCTCAGGTTAGGGTTAAAACATGTTGCTATAGGTTGCATATGGTCTCGGGTTAGGGTTAAAACATGTTGCTATAGGTTGCATATGGTCTCGGGTTAGGGTTAAAACATGTTGCTATAGGTTGCATAAGGTCTCAGGTTAGGGTTAAAACATGTTGCTATAGGTTGCATATGGTCTCAGGTTAGGGTTAAAACATGTTGCTATAGGTTGCATATGGTCTCGGGTTAGGGTTAAAACATGTTGCTATAGGTTGCATATGGTCTCGGGTTAGGGTTAAAACATGTTGCTATAGGTTGCATATGGTCTCGGGTCGGGTGGAAACAGGTTAAGATCCCTTGTCAAAACTCTAAATCTAATTTGCATTTAAAATTAAGATTCATAACCAAACTAACTAACCTGTGCAATTATCCATCTATGTTGCTGATTGATTGATTGATTGATTGATTACTTTACAGTTAGTACAGTGGTACGATTACACAATGATGCTAAAAGGATAACACAAGAAGCCCGAAAGGCTAGTTTTCCATTGTGTTCCTGTGCATTCAATTAACCAATAATGATAAGGTATGTGGACCATAACATGAATATGGTACTGTATTTGCACCTTGTGTATTTGTGACCTTGTGTATTTGTGACCTTGTGTATTTGTGACCTTGTGTATTTGCACCTTGTGTATTTGTGACCTTGTGTATTTGTGACCTTGTGTATTTGTGACCTTGTGTATTTGTGACCTTGTGTATTTGCACCTTGTGTATTTGTGACCTTGTGTATTTGTGACCTTGTGTATTTGCACCTTGTGTATTTGTGACCTTGTGTATTTGTGACCTTGTGTATTTGCACCTTGTGTATTTGTGACCTTGTGTATTTGTGACCTTGTGTATTTGTGACCTTGTGTATTTGCACCTTGTGTATTTGTGACCTTGTGTATTTGTGACCTTGTGTATTTGTGACCTTGTGAAAGAGTCTCACCTTTACCCTCCCAGACAGCTTCAATCTGCGTCTCCTGCTTCTCCTTCTCCATGGAGTCACAGCAGGCCTTTCCAACAGCCGTGACATTCCACAAGGTCTCCTTCATCTCCTTCTCCATGGAGTCACAGCAGGCCTTTCCAACAGCCGTGACATTCCACAAGGTCTCCTTCATCTCCTTCTCCATGGAGTCACAGCAGGCCTTTCCAACAGCCGTGACATTCCACAAGGTCTCCTTCATCTCCTTCTCCATGGAGTCACAGCAGGCCTTTCCAACAGCCGTGACATTCCACAAGGTCTCCTTCATCTCCTTCTCCATGGAGTCACAGCAGGCCTTTCCAACAGCCGTGACATTCCACAAGGTCTCCTTCATCTCCTTCTCCATGGAGTCACAGCAGGCCTTTCCAACAGCCGTGACATTCCACAAGGTCTCCTTCATCTCCTTCTCCATGGAGTCACAGCAGGCCTTTCCAACAGCCGTGACATTCCACAAGGTCTCCTTCATCTCCTTCTCCATGGAGTCACAGCAGGCCTTTCCAACAGCCGTGACATTCCACAAGGTCTCCTTCATCTCCTTCTCCATGGAGTCACAGCAGGCCTTTCCAACAGCCGTGACATTCCACAAGGTCTCCTTCATCTCCTTCTCCATGGAGTCACAGCAGGCCTTTCCAACAGCCGTGACATTCCACAAGGTCTCCTTCATCTCCTTCTCCATGGAGTCACAGCAGGCCTTTCCAACAGCCGTGACATTCCACAAGGTCTCCTTCATCTCCTTCTCCATGGAGTCACAGCAGGCCTTTCCAACAGCCGTGACATTCCACAAGGTCTCCTTCATCTCCTTCTCCATGGAGTCACAGCAGGCCTTTCCAACAGCCGTGACATTCCACAAGGTCTCCTTCATCTCCTTCTCCATGGAGTCACAGCAGGCCTTTCCAACAGCCGTGACATTCCACAAGGTCTCCTTCATCTCCTTCTCCATGGAGTCACAGCAGGCCTTTCCAACAGCCGTGACATTCCACAAGGTCTCCTTCATCTCCTTCTCCATGGAGTCACAGCAGGCCTTTCCAACAGCCGTGACATTCCACAAGGTCTCCTTCATCTCCTTCTCCATGGAGTCACAGCAGGCCTTTCCAACAGCCGTGACATTCCACAAGGTCTCCTTCATCTCCTTCTCCATGGAGTCACAGCAGGCCTTTCCAACAGCCGTGACATTCCACAAGGTCTCCTTCATCTCCTTCTCCATGGAGTCACAGCAGGCCTTTCCAACAGCCGTGACATTCCACAAGGTCTCCTTCATCTCCTTCTCCATGGAGTCACAGCAGGCCTTTCCAACAGCCGTGACATTCCACAAGGTCTCCTTCATCTCCTTCTCCATGGAGTCACAGCAGGCCTTTCCAACAGCCGTGACATTCCACAAGGTCTCCTTCATCTCCTTCTCCATGGAGTCACAGCAGGCCTTTCCAACAGCCGTGACATTCCACAAGGTCTCCTTCATCTCCTTCTCCATGGAGTCACAGCAGGCCTTTCCAACAGCCGTGACATTCCACAAGGTCTCCTTCATCTCCTTCTCCATGGAGTCACAGCAGGCCTTTCCAACAGCCGTGACATTCCACAAGGTCTCCTTCATCTCCTTCTCCATGGAGTCACAGCAGGCCTTTCCAACAGCCGTGACATTCCACAAGGTCTCCTTCATCTCCTTCTCCATGGAGTCACAGCAGGCCTTTCCAACAGCCGTGACATTCCACAAGGTCTCCTTCATCTCCTTCTCCATGGAGTCACAGCAGGCCTTTCCAACAGCCGTGACATTCCACAAGGTCTCCTTCATCTCCTTCTCCATGGAGTCACAGCAGGCCTTTCCAACAGCCGTGACATTCCACAAGGTCTCCTTCATCTCCTTCTCCATGGAGTCACAGCAGGCCTTTCCAACAGCCGTGACATTCCACAAGGTCGATGCTGCCAGCAGGGCAAAATAAACAACATTATACAACAGGTCGTTTCGAGGAAGCAATCTGATTGGTTGAAACAGCCTTCTAGCCGTGGATCAAACGAGCACCACTCCACACCTAATCAAAACAAATAATTCAGCTGCTCTGTTTTCCCAGAGCGCAGCAAGCTCGGTGGCTAGGCTAGCTAGTTTCTTGGGACATTTGTGGTCGTAGTGACTACATCTGTCATTTTTTCAGCGATTTTCTTAGTTTTAAGGGTAACTGTTGTATAATTGCAATATTACACTCGAGGGTGTGGTTTAACGTGATTATTGTCACTTCAGTGATGCTTGCGGAACTCGACTATGTCTCGTTCCTGACCGCATCACTGTCGCGGCAATAATCACGTTAAACCACACCCTCTCGTGTAATATTGCTTAATTATCTTTATTTAGCACCGATGGTATTTAGAAGCAAAATGGAGACGTTGAATAGCGTTTATGGTGATAATACTACATTACCTGCACATTATCAGTGGAGAAGGACACCCCTGAAGTGTAGACATAGTTCACCATCATGCCAATGGTCTGAGCTTCCAACCCAGAGATGGTCAGTCGTTCCTGTGTGGACTCCACCGTGTCAGATGTAAACAGGTCCTGTGCAGGACGGTTGAAAAGATTGAAAGGTTGTCTTGGAGTGTCCACGGTTATTTAGGCCTTTCTCATTTACATTAATGAGTCCAATATTAGTTAATTGGATATAACATGAGCTTCAGTTCACCTGAAAGCCCCGCCAGAATTTAATGTCATTCCCTTCCACTTAAATCCGCTATATTTCTTCAAACGGCCCGAGTTGCAACCGTATGCTTATTCACTAAAAAATAGATCTGCAAGTTTACTATACGCGTTGCAACTGAACGCGTTGTGAGCTTGTAGATCTGCATGGTTAGATCCGGTGCACCGCCAACTCAGCGTGTGAGTAGCACGGCTTGGGCGTGGCAAGTCATGCGGTGAGGTAAGTACTGATTATGTGGTGCACAACCTCAGCAGTCCATCTCCCAGGGCTTTGTAACGGGGGTAGTGTTATTATGATGTTGGAAGACCCGAAACCCTGTTGACCTCAGGAAACATCACTGAAGATACGTCCCAGGTGTTGACCTCAGGAAACATCACTGAAGATACGTCCCAGGTGTGGACCTCAGGAAACATCACTGAAGATACGTCCCAGGTGTTGACCTCAGGAAACATCACTGAGGATACGTCCCAGGTGTTGACCTCAGGAAACATCACTGAAGATACGTCCCAGGTGTTGACCTCAGGAAACATCACTGAAGATACGTCCCAGGTGTTGACCTCAGGAAACATCACTGAAGATACGTCCCAGGTGTTGACCTCAGGAAACATCACTGAGGATGCGTCCCAGGTGATGACCTCAGGAAACATCACTGAAGATACGTCCCAGGTGTTGACCTCAGGAAACATCACTGAGGATACGTCCCAGGTGTTGACCTCAGGAAACATCACTGAAGATACGTCCCATGTGTTGACCTCAGGAAACATCACTGAAGATACGTCCCAGGTGTTGACCTCAGGAACATCACTGAGGATACGTCCCAGGTGTTGACCTCAGGAAACATCACTGAAGATACGTCCCATGTGTTGACCTCAGGAAACATCACTGAAGATACGTCCCAGGTGTTGACCTCAGGAAACATCACTGAGGATACGTCCCAGGTGTTGACCTCAGGATACATCACTGAGGATACGTCCCAGGTGTTGACCTCAGGAAACATCACTGAAGATACGTCCCAGGTGTTGACCTCAGGAAACATCACTGAAGATACGTCCCAGGTGTTGACCTCAGGAAACATCACTGAAGATACGTCCCAGGTGTTGACCTCAGGAAACATCACTGAAGATACGTCCCAGGTGTTGACCTCAGGAAACATCACTGAGGATACGTCCCAGGTGTTGACCTCAGGATACATCACTGAGGATACGTCCCAGGTGTTGACCTCAGGAAACATCACTGAAGATACGTCCCAGGTGTTGACCTCAGGAAACATCACTGAAGATACGTCCCAGGTGTTGACCTCAGGAAACATCACTGAGGATACGTCCCAGGTGTTGACCTCAGGAAACATCACTGAGGATACGTCCCAGGTGTTGACCTCAGGAAACATCACTGAGGATACGTCCCAGGTGTTGACCTCAGGAAACATCACTGAGGATACGTCCCAGGTGTTGACCTCAGGAAACATCACTGAGGATACGTCCCAGGTGTTGACCTCAGGAAACATCACTGAGGATACGTCCCAGGTGTTGACCTCAGGAAACATCACTGAGGATACGTCCCAGGTGTTGACCTCAGGAAACATCACTGAGGATACGTCCCAGGTGTTGACCTCAGGAAACATCACTGAGGATACGTCCCAGGTGTTGACCTCAGGAAACATCACTGAGGATACGTCCCAGGTGTTGACCTCAGGAAACATCACTGAGGATACGTCCCAGGTGTTGACCTCAGGAAACATCACTGAGGATACGTCCCAGGTGTTGACCTCAGGAAACATCACTGAGGATACGTCCCAGGTGTTGACCTCAGGAAACATCACTGAGGATACGTCCCAGGTGTTGACCTCAGGAAACATCACTGAGGATACGTCCCAGGTGTTGACCTCAGGAAACATCACTGAGGATACGTCCCAGGTGTTGACCTCAGGAAACATCACTGAGGATACGTCCCAGGTGTTGACCTCAGGAAACATCACTGAGGATACGTCCCAGGTGTTGACCTCAGGAAACATCACTGAGGATACGTCCCAGGTGTTGACCTCAGGAAACATCACTGAAGATACGTCCCAGGTGTTGACCTCAGGAAACATCACTGAAGATACGTCCCAGGTGTTGACCTCAGGAAACATCACTGAGGATGCGTCCCAGGTGATGACCTCAGGAAACATCACTGAAGATACGTCCCAGGTGTTGACCTCAGGAAACATCACTGAGGATACGTCCCAGGTGTTGACCTCAGGAAACATCACTGAAGATACGTCCCAGGTGTTGACCTCAGGAAACATCACTGAGGATACGTCCCAGGTGATGACCTCAGGAAACATCACTGAAGATACGTCCCAGGTGTTGACCTCAGGAAACATCACTGAGGATACGTCCCAGGTGTTGACCTCAGGAAACATCACTGAAGATACGTCCCATGTGTTGACCTCAGGAAACATCACTGAAGATACGTCCCAGGTGTTGACCTCAGGAACATCACTGAGGATACGTCCCAGGTGTTGACCTCAGGAAACATCACTGAAGATACGTCCCATGTGTTGACCTCAGGAAACATCACTGAAGATACGTCCCAGGTGTTGACCTCAGGAAACATCACTGAGGATACGTCCCAGGTGTTGACCTCAGGATACATCACTGAGGATACGTCCCAGGTGTTGACCTCAGGAAACATCACTGAAGATACGTCCCATGTGTTGACCTCAGGAAACATCACTGAAGATACGTCCCAGGTGTTGACCTCAGGAAACATCACTGAAGATACGTCCCAGGTGTTGACCTCAGGAAACATCACTGAAGATACGTCCCAGGTGTTGACCTCATGAAACATCACTGAGGATACGTCCCAGGTGTTGACCTCAGGATACATCACTGATGATACGTCCCAGGTGTTGACCTCAGGAAACATCACTGAGGATACGTCCCATGTGTTGACCTCAGGAAACATCATTGAGGATACGTCCCATGTGTTGACCTCAGGAAACATCACTGAGGATACGTCCCAGGTGTTGACCTCAGGAAACATCACTGAGGATACGTCCCAGGTGTTGACCTCAGGAAACATCACTGAGGATACGTCCCAGGTGGTGACCTCAGGATACATCACTGAGGATACGTCCCAGGTGATGACCTTAGGATACATCACTGAGGATACGTCCCAGGTGTTGACCTCAGGATACATCACTGAGGATACGTCCCAGGTGTTGACCTCAGGAAACATCACTGAGGATACGTCCCAGGTGTTGACCTCAGGATACATCACTGAGGATACGTCCCAGGTGTTGACCTCAGGAAACATCACTGAGGATACGTCCCAGGTGTTGACCTCAGGAAACATCACTGAGGATACGTCCCAGGTGATGACCTCAGGAAACATCACTGAGGATACGTCCCAGGTGATGACCTCAGGAAACATCACTGAGGATACGTCCCAGGTGATGACCTCAGGAAACATCACTGAGGATACGTCCCAGGTGTTGACCTCAGGAAACATCACTGAGGATACGTCCCAGGTGTTGACCTCAGGAAACATCACTGAGGATACGTCCCAGGTGTTGACCTCAGGATACATCACTGAGGATACGTCCCAGGTGTTGACCTCAGGAAACATCACTGAGGATACGTCCCAGGTGTTGACCTCAGGAAACATCACTGAGGATACGTCCCAGGTGTTGACCTCAGGAAACATCACTGAGGATACGTCCCAGGTGTTGACCTCAGGAAACATCACTGAGGATACGTCCCAGGTGTTGACCTCAGGATACATCACTGAGGATACGTCCCATGTGTTGACCTCAGGAAACATCACTGAGGATACGTCCCAGGTGTTGACCTCAGGAAACATCATTGAGGATACGTCCCAGGTGTTGACCTCAGGAAACATCATTGAGGATACGTCCCAGGTGTTGACCTCAGGAAACATCACTGAGGATACGTCCCAGGTGTTGACCTCAGGAAACATCACTGAGGATACGTCCCATGTGTTGACCTCAGGAAACATCATTGAGGATACGTCCCATGTGTTGACCTCAGGAAACATCACTGAGGATACGTCCCAGGTGTTGACCTCAGGAAACATCACTGAGGATACGTCCCATGTGTTGACCTCAGGAAACATCACTGAGGATACGTCCCAGGTGGTGACCTCAGGATACATCACTGAGGATACGTCCCAGGTGATGACCTTAGGATACATCACTGAGGATACGTCCCAGGTGTTGACCTCAGGATACATCACTGAGGATACGTCCCAGGTGTTGACCTCAGGAAACATCACTGAGGATACGTCCCAGGTGTTGACCTCAGGATACATCACTGAGGATACGTCCCAGGTGTTGACCTCAGGAAACATCACTGAGGATACGTCCCAGGTGTTGACCTCAGGAAACATCACTGAGGATACGTCCCAGGTGATGACCTCAGGAAACATCACTGAGGATACGTCCCAGGTGATGACCTCAGGAAACATCACTGAGGATACGTCCCAGGTGATGACCTCAGGAAACATCACTGAGGATACGTCCCAGGTGTTGACCTCAGGAAACATCACTGAGGATACGTCCCAGGTGTTGACCTCAGGAAACATCACTGAGGATACGTCCCAGGTGTTGACCTCAGGATACATCACTGAGGATACGTCCCAGGTGTTGACCTCAGGAAACATCACTGAGGATACGTCCCAGGTGTTGACCTCAGGAAACATCACTGAGGATACGTCCCAGGTGTTGACCTCAGGAAACATCACTGAGGATACGTCCCAGGTGTTGACCTCAGGAAACATCACTGAGGATACGTCCCAGGTGTTGACCTCAGGATACATCACTGAGGATACGTCCCATGTGTTGACCTCAGGAAACATCACTGAGGATACGTCCCAGGTGTTGACCTCAGGAAACATCATTGAGGATACGTCCCAGGTGTTGACCTCAGGAAACATCATTGAGGATACGTCCCAGGTGTTGACCTCAGGAAACATCACTGAGGATACGTCCCAGGTGTTGACCTCAGGAAACATCACTGAGGATACGTCCCAGGTGTTGACCTCAGGAAACATCACTGAGGATACGTCCCAGGTGTTGACCTCAGGAAACATCACTGAGGATACGTCCCAGGTGTTGACCTCAGGAAACATCACTGAGGATACGTCCCAGGTGTTGACCTCAGGATACATCACTGAGGATACGTCCCAGGTGATGACCTCAGGATACATCACTGAGGATACGTCCCAGGTGTTGACCTCATGAAACATCACTGAGGATACGTCCCATGTGTTGACCTCAGGATACATCACTGAGGATACGTCCCAGGTGTTGACCTCAGGAAACATCACTGATGATACGTCCCATGTGTTGACCTCAGGATACATCACTGAGGATACGTCCCAGGTGTTGACCTCATGATACATCACTGAGGATACGTCCCAGGTGGTGACCTCAGGATACATCACTGAGGATACGTCCCATGTGTTGACCTCATGAAACATCACTGATGATACGTCCCAGGTGTTGACCTCAGGATACATCACTGATGATACGTCCCAGGTGTTGACCTCAGGAAACATCACTGATGATACGTCCCATGTGTTGACCTCAGGATACATCACTGAGGATACGTCCCAGGTGTTGACCTCAGGATACATCACTGAGGATACGTCCCAGGTGATGACCTTAGGATACATCACTGAGGATACGTCCCATGTGTTGACCTCAGGATACATCACTGAGGATACGTCCCAGGTGTTGACCTCAGGATACATCACTGAGGATACGTCCCAGGTGATGACCTCAGGAAACATCACTGAGGATACGTCCCATGTGTTGACCTCAGGATACATCACTGAGGATACGTCCCAGGTGCATCCATGCCATGTATTTTTTTAGTTATAGTTATTCTATTTATAGTGACTCATAGGAATAGACTATGTGACCACCAGGTATAGTCTGGTGACCATCGGAGAGACGGGTGACAGCCGGAATGTAGACGGCACCAGGGTGAGCAGTATGGGTTAGCGCCCCAGCCTGTGTCCTCCAGGGTGAGCAGTGTGGGTTAGCGCCCCAGCCTGTGTCCTCCAGGGTGAGCAGTTTGGGTTAGCGCCCCAGCCTGTGTCCTCCAGGATGAGCAGTATGGGTTAGCGCCCCAGCCTGTGTCCTCCAGGGTGAGCAGTATGGGTTAGCGCCCCAGCCTGTGTCCTCCAGGGTGAGCAGTATGGGTTAGCGCCCCAGCCTGTGTCCTCCAGGGTGAGCAGTATGGGTTAGCGCCCCAGCCTGTGTCCTCCAGGGTGAGCAGTATGGGTTAGCGCCCCAGCCTGTGTCCTCCAGGGTGAGCAGTATGGGTTAGCGCCCCAGCCTGTGTCCTCCAGGGTGAGCAGTGTGGGTTAGCGCCCCAGCCTGTGTCCTCCAGGGGGAGCAGTGTGGGTTAGCGCCCCAGCCTGTGTCCTCCATGAGGAGGAAGCCCAACAGCCCTCGGTGAGGCCTTTAGGAGGGCCATTATAATCCACCACTCCTGAATGCAGTGCCTGGTGCTGGGAGTCTGGTGCAACGCACAGGTCCTGGGCCTGGGGAGAGCGGACCTGGTGAGACGTAGGAGGGGCCCGGTCAGGAGTCAACCCACAGAGCCTAGTCCTTCCACGCGCCAGATTTTGGTTCTCCCAGTACCGGCAGAGTAGTTCCGGAGCAACGGATTGTGTGGCCTTGCTCATTCCCTGATGGACTGATCAAGGGTAGCTACTGGGACGTAAATCGGGATTTGATCAACCCCGGATGGGTCGCCTGAGTGAGGGGTATGATGTTGGAAGATGTGATGTATTCTTTTTTAGTTATGTGGTGCACAACCTCAGCAGTCCATCTCCCAGGGCTTTGTAACGGGGATAAACTCCATGAAACAGACGACAAGCCTCTCCGGCTCACTTACTTAATCCAGAATAGAGGGTATGTGCGTGACATCATCATCATACCGGGGATGTTATGTGGGAACGCCTGCCGAGTAGCAAAATATATACTTTCTGGCCTCGACAGCCCATACATCCAAACAGAAAAGTCTGATTGCATTAAACGATGTTAAACAACAATTTACAATTTACAATTTAGACATTTAGCAGACGCTCTTAATCCAGAGCGATTTACAGCAAGAACAAAAAGCATGGCAATGCTTAAATTCACTTTAAATTCACTTTGACACTCGATTTCACTTTATGGATGCGCGTTTACCTCAAAGTAGGAGCTGACGGAGGCCAGTACAGCTCTGTGACAGGAGAAGTCCTGTCCCTCACAGCACAGAATCACATCACACAAGGTGTTGCTGAGACGCAGTCTGTTCAGACCCTCCAACACCTTCTCGGGATGGTCCCAGTCCTGAAACATCTTAGTCTGCAGTGAGGGTGGAGGATCACTGCTGCTGTCCTCCTGAGGTGCAACGGCACCATCTAGAGGGCGAGGGGGTGAACTGGCCTGTAAGACACAGTAGACAGCATGACTTAAAGTCTGGAGTCTATTCTGGATCAACCAGAGGTGGAAAAAGTACTCAATTGTTTTACTTCAGTAAAAGTACCAATTCCTGCAATTTAGAAATACTTTGACACAAGTAAAAGTACTGAATTGAAAATGTACTTGAGTAAAAGTACAAAAGTATCGGCATCAAAATGTACCTAAAGTACTAAAAGTAAAAGTACTCATATTGCAGAATGTCCCATTTCACAAGTTCAAAATGTGTAGAAAATCTATTGAAAATAGCAGATCTACAAGCTCACAATACGTCACGTTGCGACTCAGTGTGAGCTTGTATATCTGCTATTTTTTAAATGGCCGAAATGTATAGGGTTGAACTTTAGACAATAGCCGATCTACAAGCTCACAACGTGTGTCAATGCAACATGCTGTGAGCTTGTTGATCGGCAAAAAATAAATAAATAAAATCTGCATAACGAGTAGGCTTACTTATACTTGTGGTACTTTAAGTACATTTTGATGCCAATACTTGTTTTACTTTTACTCAAGTAAAATTCTGAATACAGGACTTTTATTTCTACATTGAATCACAATTAATTGAGACGTTCGTAATATAGGCTATGGAGGCTCTGATTGACAGCCCATAACATCCAATCAGAAAAGTCCTATCTGATTGACAGCCCATACATCCAATCAGAAAAGTCCTATCTGATTGACAGCCCATACATCCAATCAGAAAAGTCCTATCTGATTGACAGCCCATAACATCCAATCAGAAAAGTCCTATCTGATTGACAGCCCATACATCCAATCAGAAAAGTCTTATCTGATTGACAGCCCATACATCCAATCAGAAAAGTCCTATCTGATTGACAGCCCCATACATCCAATCAGAAAAGTCCTATCTGATTGACAGCCCATACATCCAATCAGAAAAGTCCTATCTGATTGACAGCCCATACATCCAATCAGAAAAGTCCTATCTGATTGACAGCCCATACATCCAATCAGAAAAGTCCTATCTGATTGACAGCCCATACATCCAATCAGAAAAGTCCTATCTGATTGTATTAAACAATGTTAAACTCACTCATGTTATGAACGTAACATTAACCCTCTTATTATTTTTGGCACAATCGACAAAATCGTTGAAACATTAAACAAAACAGAAATATCTGATCTACAGATATTTCCGCTGTTGATCCATCCATCATAAACCGCTAAAGCAGCTAACTCCACCACCTCTCCCCCTCTCAAACTGTCTGCTAAAGCAGCTAACTCCACCACCTCTCCGCCTCTCAAACTGTCTGCTAAAGCAGCTAACTCCACCACCTCTCCCCTCTCAAACTGTCTGCTAAAGCAGCTAACTCCACCACCTCTCCCCTCTCAAACTGTCTGCTAAAGCAGCTAACTCCACCACCTCTCCCCCTCTCAAACTGTCTGCTAAAGCAGCTAACTCCACCACCTCTCCCCTCTCAAACTGTCTGCTAAAGCAGCTAACTCCACCACCTCTCCCCTCTCAAACTGTCTGCTAAAGCAGCTAACTCCACCACCTCTCCCCTCTCAAACTGTCTGCTATAAAGCAGCTAACTCCACCACCTCTCCCCCTCTCAAACTGTCTGCTATAAAGCAGCTAACTCCACCACCTCTCCCCTCTCAAACTGTCTGCTATAAAGCAACTAACTCCACCACCTCTCCCCCTCTCAAACTGTCTGCTATAAAGCAGCTAACTCCACCACCTCTCCCCCTCTCATGCAAGTAATTAACAATATATAAAGTCACAACAACACCAGCTTTGATGAGGCTGTATTGCAACGTTTAAAAAAAATACAAGATTTTCTTAATTTCCTGAAAAATGAATATTTTGGAGTTGGGTGGTTTCTTCCCGACATCAAAATGGTAAATGGTAAATGGTAAATGGTGCCTTTATAAAGCGCCTTTATCCAAGGCGCTTTACATAGATTGTGCATTACATTCACCCATTCACACACCTTTACATAGACTGTGCATTACATTCACCCATTCACACACCTTTACATAGACTGTGCATTACATTCACCCATTCACACACCTTTACATAGACTGTGCATTACATTCACCCATTCACACACCTTTACATAGACTGTGCATTACATTCACCCATTCACACACCTTTACATAGACTGTGCATTACATTCACCCATTCACACACCTTTACATAGGCTGTGCATTACATTCACCCATTCACACACCTTTACATAGACTGTGCATTACATTCACCCATTCACACACCTTTACATAGGCTGTGCATTACATTCACCCATTCACACACCTTTACATAGACTGTGCATTACATTCACCCATTCACACACCTTTACATAGACTGTGCATTACATTCACCCATTCACACACCTTTACATAGACTGTGCATTACATTCACCCATTCACACACCTTTACATAGACTGTGCATTACATTCACCCATTCACACACCTTTACATAGACTGTGCATTACATTCACCCATTCACACACCTTTACATAGACTGTGCATTACATTCACCCATTCACACACCTTTACATAGACTGTGCATTACATTCACCCATTCACACACCTTTACATAGACTGTGCATTACATTCACCCATTCACACACCTTTACATAGACTGTGCATTACATTCACCCATTCACACACCTTTACATAGACTGTGCATTACATTCACCCATTCACACACCTTTACATAGACTGTGCATTACATTCACCCATTCACACACCTTTACATAGACTGTGCATTACATTCACCCATTCACACACCTTTACATAGACTGTGCATTACATTCACCCATTCACACACCTTTACATAGACTGTGCATTACATTCACCCATTCACACACCTTTACATAGACTGTGCATTACATTCACCCATTCACACACCTTTACATAGACTGTGCATTACATTCACCCATTCACACACCTTTACATAGACTGTGCATTACATTCACCCATTCACACACCTTTACATAGACTGTGCATTACATTCACCCATTCACACACCTTTACATAGACTGTGCATTACATTCACCCATTCACACACCTTTACATAGACTGTGCATTACATTCACCCATTCACACACCTTTACATAGACTGTGCATTACATTCACCCATTCACACACCTTTACATAGACTGTGCATTACATTCACCCATTCACACACCTTTACATAGACTGTGCATTACATTCACCCATTCACACACCTTTACATAGACTGTGCATTACATTCACCCATTCACACACCTTTACATAGACTGTGCATTACATTCACCCATTCACACACCTTTACATAGACTGTGCATTACATTCACCCATTCACACACCTTTACATAGACTGTGCATTACATTCACCCATTCACACACCTTTACATAGACTGTGCATTACATTCACCCATTCACACACCTTTACATAGACTGTGCATTACATTCACCCATTCACACACCTTTACATAGACTGTGCATTACATTCACCCATCCACACACCTTTACATAGACTGTGCATTACATTCACCCATCCACACACCTTTACATAGACTGTGCATTACATTCACCCATTCACACACCTTTACATAGACTGTGCATTACATTCACCCATTCACACACCTTTACATAGACTGTGCATTACATTCACCCATTCACACACCTTTACATAGACTGTGCATTACATTCACCCATTCACACACCTTTACATAGACTGTGCATTACATTCACCCATTCACACACCTTTACATAGACTGTGCATTACATTCACCCATTCACACACCTTTACATAGACTGTGCATTACATTCACCCATTCACACACCTTTACATAGACTGTGCATTACATTCACCCATTCACACACCTTTACATAGACTGTGCATTACATTCACCCATTCACACACCTTTACATAGACTGTGCATTACATTCACCCATTCACACACCTTTACATAGACTGTGCATTACATTCACCCATTCACACACCTTTACATAGACTGTGCATTACATTCACCCATTCACACACCTTTACATAGACTGTGCATTACATTCACCCATTCACACACCTTTACATAGACTGTGCATTACATTCACCCATCCACACACCTTTACATAGACTGTGCATTACATTCACCCATCCACACACCTTTACATAGACTGTGCATTACATTCACCCATTCACACACCTTTACATAGACTGTGCATTACATTCACCCATTCACACACCTTTACATAGACTGTGCATTACATTCACCCATTCACACACCTTTGCATAGACTGTGCATTACATTCACCCATTCACACACCTTTGCATAGACTGTGCATTACATTCACCCATTCACACACCTTTGCATAGACTGTGCATTACATTCACCCATTCACACACCTTTGCATAGACTGTGCATTACATTCACCCATTCACACACCTTTGCATAGACTGTGCATTACATTCACCCATTCACACACCTTTACATAGACTGTGCATTACATTCACCCATTCACACACCTTTACATAGACTGTGCATTACATTCACCCATTCACACACCTTTACATAGACTGTGCATTACATTCACCCATTCACACACCTTTACATAGACTGTGCATTACATTCACCCATTCACACACCTTTACATAGACTGTGCATTACATTCACCCATTCACACACCTTTACATAGACTGTGCATTACATTCACCCATTCACACACCTTTACATAGACTGTGCATTACATTCACCCATTCACACACCTTTACATAGACTGTGCATTACATTCACCCATTCACACACCTTTACATAGACTGTGCATTACATTCACCCATTCACACACCTTTACATAGACTGTGCATTACATTCACCCATTCACACACCTTTACATAGACTGTGCATTACATTCACCCATTCACACACCTTTACATAGACTGTGCATTACATTCACCCATTCACACACCTTTACATAGACTGTGCATTACATTCACCCATTCACACACCTTTACATAGACTGTGCATTACATTCACCCATTCACACACCTTTACATAGACTGTGCATTACATTCACCCATTCACACACCTTTACATAGACTGTGCATTACATTCACCCATTCACACACCTTTACATAGACTGTGCATTACATTCACCCATTCACACACCTTTGCATAGACTGTGCATTACATTCACCCATTCACACACCTTTGCATAGACTGTGCATTACATTCACCCATTCACACACCTTTGCATAGACTGTGCATTACATTCACCCATTCACACACCTTTGCATAGACTGTGCATTACATTCACCCATTCACACACCTTTGCATAGACTGTGCATTACATTCACCCATTCACACACCTTTACATAGACTGTGCATTACATTCACCCATTCACACACCTTTACATAGACTGTGCATTACATTCACCCATTCACACACCTTTACATAGACTGTGCATTACATTCACCCATTCACACACCTTTACATAGACTGTGCATTACATTCACCCATTCACACACCTTTACATAGACTGTGCATTACATTCACCCATTCACACACCTTTACATAGACTGTGCATTACATTCACCCATTCACACACCTTTACATAGACTGTGCATTACATTCACCCATTCACACACCTTTACATAGACTGTGCATTACATTCACCCATTCACACACCTTTACATAGACTGTGCATTACATTCACCCATTCACACACCTTTACATAGACTGTGCATTACATTCACCCATTCACACACCTTTACATAGACTGTGCATTACATTCACCCATTCACACACCTTTACATAGACTGTGCATTACATTCACCCATTCACACACCTTTACATAGACTGTGCATTACATTCACCCATTCACACACCTTTACATAGACTGTGCATTACATTCACCCATTCACACACCTTTACATAGACTGTGCATTACATTCACCCATTCACACACCTTTACATAGACTGTGCATTACATTCACCCATTCACACACCTTTACATAGACTGTGCATTACATTCACCCATTCACACACCTTTACATAGACTGTGCATTACATTCACCCATTCACACACCTTTGCATAGACTGTGCATTACATTCACCCATTCACACACCTTTACATAGACTGTGCATTACATTCACCCATTCACACACCTTTACATAGACTGTGCATTACATTCACCCATTCACACACCTTTACATAGACTGTGCATTACATTCACCCATTCACACACCTTTACATAGACTGTGCATTACATTCACCCATTCACACACCTTTACATAGACTGTGCATTACATTCACCCATTCACACACCTTTACATAGACTGTGCATTACATTCACCCATTCACACACCTTTACATAGACTGTGCATTACATTCACCCATTCACACACCTTTACATAGACTGTGCATTACATTCACCCATTCACACACCTTTACATAGACTGTGCATTACATTCACCCATTCACACACCTTTACATAGACTGTGCATTACATTCACCCATTCACACACCTTTACATAGACTGTGCATTACATTCACCCATTCACACACCTTTACATAGACTGTGCATTACATTCACCCATTCACACACCTTTACATAGACTGTGCATTACATTCACCCATTCACACACCTTTACATAGACTGTGCATTACATTCACCCATTCACACACCTTTACATAGACTGTGCATTACATTCACCCATTCACACACCTTTACATAGACTGTGCATTACATTCACCCATTCACACACCTTTACATAGACTGTGCATTACATTCACCCATTCACACACCTTTACATAGACTGTGCATTACATTCACCCATTCACACACCTTTACATAGACTGTGCATTACATTCACCCATTCACACACCTTTACATAGACTGTGCATTACATTCACCCATTCACACACCTTTACATAGACTGTGCATTACATTCACCCATTCACACACCTTTACATAGACTGTGCATTACATTCACCCATTCACACACCTTTACATAGACTGTGCATTACATTCACCCATTCACACACCTTTACATAGACTGTGCATTACATTCACCCATTCACACACCTTTACATAGACTGTGCATTACATTCACCCATTCACACACCTTTACATAGACTGTGCATTACATTCACCCATTCACACACCTTTACATAGACTGTGCATTACATTCACCCATTCACACACCTTTACATAGACTGTGCATTACATTCACCCATTCACACACCTTTACATAGACTGTGCATTACATTCACCCATTCACACACCTTTACATAGACTGTGCATTACATTCACCCATTCACACACCTTTACATAGACTGTGCATTACATTCACCCATTCACACACCTTTACATAGACTGTGCATTACATTCACCCATTCACACACCTTTACATAGACTGTGCATTACATTCACCCATTCACACACCTTTACATAGACTGTGCATTACATTCACCCATTCACACACCTTTACATAGACTGTGCATTACATTCACCCATTCACACACCTTTACATAGACTGTGCATTACATTCACCCATTCACACACCTTTACATAGACTGTGCATTACATTCACCCATTCACACACCTTTACATAGACTGTGCATTACATTCACCCATTCACACACCTTTACATAGACTGTGCATTACATTCACCCATTCACACACCTTTACATAGACTGTGCATTACATTCACCCATTCACACACCTTTACATAGACTGTGCATTACATTCACCCATTCACACACCTTTACATAGACTGTGCATTACATTCACCCATTCACACACCTTTACATAGACTGTGCATTACATTCACCCATTCACGCCGCCATCGGTGTGTGACACACCGATGGCGGCGGAAACTATGCAATTAAAACTCTTAGCCTGCCGCCATTAATTAATCCCTCGATTGCGTATTGCCATGGTTTAATCACGCGTGACACTTACTTTGAAGAGCCAAATATCCGTAATCGCATTTTACTATGAAACCATTCCGTGTGTGTTGACGAAGCTGGTGCTCGTTCTCTCGGTCGGTGGTGGAAAAAGTGGACCGCGAGTATCACAGCGCCTGCTACAGGCCGTTGAAAACGCTTGTCTGGGACAAAGCGTCCTCTGCAATGTCGCTTCTGTGAGATAAAGCCGTCTGAAAACAGAGCCGACAATGTTAGTGGATGCGCGCGCATTTTCAAAATGGCCGCGCCCATTGTGTCAGAAGCATAACAAAGCTAACTGACGGTAGATTTCGATACGATCGTATTAAAACATGCATTAATGAATACATCGCTGTTAAAACGGCTTTTCCGTTTGTGGCAGGCTACAAGATTCTACGTTTTAAAATTCCTATGTTCCTGGCGGGTAAACGATTAAGGCACCAACCTGCACATCAGGAGCAATCAGGGGTTCAGAGTCTTGCTCAAGGACACTTTGACACTAACTCTGGGGGAGCCCACAGGGATCGAACCAGCAACCTTGCTGTTACCATCCAGCCGCTCTACCCCTGAGCCACTGCCGCCCCATAATATGACCGTAATAATCATGACAGCCCTACCTTCATCTCCTCCTCCATCTCCTCCTCCTCCTCCTCCTCCTCCCTGCTGGGACCTGGGACAGCTTCTTGTGGCTCCACGGGTGGAGCGCAGATGTTGTTGGCTTGCTGCTCCTCAGACATCACTGCTGTGTTCGTACACACACACACACACACACACACACACACACACACACACACACACACACACACACACACACACACACACACACACACACACACACACACACACACACACACACACAC